>NC_136262.1:221813838-222075583 GCF_964187855.1 Myxine glutinosa | reverse complement strand
CGGTACTTGTCTTCCTGTTTTGCGGGAGTGATTGGTGAAGGTATTCGGGAGAACACCTTGACCAATAACCCTGGATCAAACCCACCTCACAAAGGAGCGTTACAAGTACCAGGACCGGGGGAGACGGCCAGCTTAACAGGACAAGGGGATTAACCCCCCCCCCCTTGCTAACCGGAGTGCCGTCCCCCGGATTCCGTAACAATATGTATATACTAGCTTGGCTCGGCTCGCTACGCTCGCCTCACCACGCGTCGTTACTGAGGAACGGGCTTATTTTAGCAGAGGATAATGAATGTGCCTGAGGTGCTTTGTTGTCATGATTTACATCTATCTATAATTCCGGTAATCTCTGTGTGTCTGTGTGTCTGTGTGTTTGTGTGTTTGTGTGTTTGTCTGTGACCGCTGTTTCTCGACAACCACAGGTCCGATATACTTGAAACTTGCCAGGTATATTGCTGGGGACCCGAGGATGTGCCTTTTCAAGGTTTCATATTAATCGGACAAGTAGTTACCGAGCTATGGCGATTTCTTTACCAAACTCCGCAAGCCGTTCGCTTTGGACCAAACCATTTCATGTAAATAGAGGGGGGGGATTGTCACCGTACTCGCAAGCCGTTCGCTTTGGACCAAACCATTTCATGTAAATAGAGGGGGGGGATTGTCACCGTACTCGCAAGCCGTTCGCTTTGGACCAAACCATTTCATGTAAATAGAGGGGGGGGATTGTCACCGTACTCGCAAGCCGTTCGCTTTGGCTTTGCGAATGGACCAAACCATTTCATGTAAATAGACGGGGGGGGGGGGGGGATATAATTTTAGATATATATATAGTACGGGCATGCCCTAGTCAATCATAATACAAACAATTATTTTACACAAATGTATTTGTCGTGTTTGTGATATTACATTTTTATAAGCAATTTAGGTTGAAGATTTAGGTTGAAAAAATATATATAATTCAAAAAAGAACCCCTCAGCACATACATACGAAAGGGGTAGGTGCAGACTGGGAGTTTGGGATGATTACACCTCACCACCACGTAATTCAAAACACCTCACCACCAAGTAATTTAAAACACCTCACCCCCACATAATTTAAAACACCTCACCCCACCAAATTCAAAACACCTCACAGCCATAAAACACATAATAAAAACACCTCACCACCACATAATTCAAAACAGCTCACCACCACGTAATTCAAAACACCTCACCTCACCGAATTTAAAACTCCTCATCACCAAGTAATTTAAAACACCTCACCCCCACATAATTTAAAACACCTCACCCCGTGCTCTTTTTGAGAGGGTGTGCACCACCGATCTTTTGTGTTCCATTGGATGGCAAGAATTGAAATCAAGGTCGCGATCAGTGTGTGTCGGTTTTCTGTACACCGTTACCTTTAAGGCTCCTTTGGGATCCCTTGCCCTTCTGGGATAATTTCACCATTGAAGAGGAGAAAAATGGAGCCCTTCCCTTTCTGGATACACTCGTCGCAAGGGATCCCAAAGGAGCCTTAAAGGTAACGGTGTACAGAAAACCGACACACACTGATCGCTACCTTGATTTCAATTCTTGCCATCCAATGGAACACAAAAGATCGGTGGTGCACACCCTCCCAAAAAGAGCACGTGTTTACCATCCACCTTTGAAGACAAGATGAGTGAGGTGGACCATCTTCAAAATGTGTTAAGGGCAAATGGTTATCCTAACAGCTTGCTACCCAACAGGAAAACAATAAGGGCTTCCCCACACAACAGGCTGAGACCGAGAGAACAACCAAAGGGTTTGTGTGTTCTCCCTTTTGTACCGGGGGTTTCACAGAGGGTCGCAGAATTTTGAAATCGGCAGGAGTGAGGGTGAGTTTCACACCAGTTTTCACCCTTCGCCAAGCCCTTATGAGGGTCAAGGACAAGCTTCCGAGGAAGGATAGGTTAGGGGTGGTATATGTAGTGCCCTGTGCTTGTGGAGCTGAGTATGTGGGTGAAACCGGGAGGACCTTAGGTCAACGTATTGCTGAACACCAAAAAGCATTGAATGTAATTTTCCCAGCAGATCTGCTATTGCCAAACACGGCCTTAAGGAAGGCCACACACCTTTATGGGATAGGGTTAATATTTTGGGTTCCACACCCACCAGAAACAGAGGACGTGTTTTGGAGGCTTGGCACACAGAAGAAACTGTTACCTCGATCACACAAGAGGTAGTTGACTTACCGGTAGCGTTTTGACCCCACTCTTGTGTAAACGAAGCAGGCATTCCGTACTTTGAACAACGAGTCCACATAATATGTCACACAAGGTTTTTATTCGGACAATTTGCCCCCTCCCCCTCCCCCCCCCCCCTCCCTCCAAACCACCCCTCTCCCCAACCCCCCCCCCCTCCGCTTCCACCCCCCTCTGGTTTCCCCCCCCCCCCATTCTATCCCCCTATAACTCCCCTCCATCCTGCATTCCCGTTTACCGCATAGGGCCACATGTGATGATCTTGATATTATGGCAATTTTATTTTACCTTAAAAAAAATTTTTTTTGCTTTAATATATTTGCAGTTTTAATTTAATTTACAATTTAATTGGTTACAAGTTTAACTTTTAATTAAATGTCAATATTGTTCCTGATTTTCTAAGGACTTGAGTTATAATCCAGCATTGCTTACAGGATTGTTTTAAGCCGTTAATATGCGGTTGATTTTTGAATTTGGTCAATAACGTCTCCGTTCACGAGAGCGGTGTGATACGGTTTCATTGGCTGTCCAGCTTTGCCCACCCCACTTTGCATATACCCCGCCCACTTTGCATATAAGGGGATGTTGAGATGATTTTATCACTCTTGAGGAAGTTAAACGGAGGCGTGTGGCTTCACATGTTGTTAATCGAAACGTTGTCATTGTTTGTTCAATTAAAGGTTGGAGATCTTACCATGGAGTCATATATATATATATATATATATATATATATATATATATATATTATATATATATATATATATATATATATATAGTATATATATATATATATATATATATATATATATATGTATATATATATATATATATGTATATATATATATACACGAGCTCGGCTCGGCTCGCTGCGCTCGCCTCACCACGCGTCGTTACTGAGGAACGGGCTTATTTCAGTTGAGGATAATGACTGTACCTGAGTTGCTGTGTTGTCATGATTAACACCAATCATAACGCAAACAATAATTATTTTCCACAAATGTATGTGATATTACATTTTTATAGGCAATTTAGGTTGAAGATTGAGGTTGAATGTTTTTTTTTCAAGAAAGAACCCCTCAGCACATACATAGGGGAGGGGTAGATGCAGACTGGAAATTTGGGACGATTACACCTCACCACACATAATTTAAATCACCTCACCACCAAGTAATTTAAAACACCTCACAGCCATAAAACACGTAATGAAAACACCACCACCACAAAATTAAAAACACCTTACAGCCATAAAACACGTAATAAAAACACCTCACCACCATTAAATTAAAAACACCTCACCACCACAAAATTTAAAACACCTCACAGCCATAAAACACGTAATAAAAACACCTCACAGCCACAAAATTAAAAACACCTCACCACGAAATTAAAAACACCTCACAGCCATAAAACACATATTAAAAATACCTCGCCACCACGAAATTAAAAACACCTCACCACCCCGAAATTGAAAACACCTCACAGCCATAAAACACATAATAAAAACACCTCACCGCCACAAAATTAAAAACACCTCACCATCACATCATTTAAAAACACCTCACCACCACATAATTCAAAACACCTCACCACCAAGTAATTCAAAATACCTCACCACCACGTAATTCAAAACACCTCACCACCAAGTAATTCAAAACACATCACCACCACGTAATTATAAATGCCTCACCATCACGTGATTTAAAAACACCTCACCACCACATAATTCAAAATACCTCACCACCATGTGATTCAAAACCACCACCACGTTATTCAAAACACTTCACAACCACGGAAACAAAAGTTTGAGGGAGTCGTTAAGTGACAACACAGACACTGCCCAGATATGAAGATATATAGATAAATAACTGTACCCGAGTTTCCGTTTTGTCATTGTTGACACCAATCATAATTCAAACAATTATTTTGCACAAATGTATTTTTAATATACGTGATATTACCTTTTATAAACAATTGAAGTTGAAAAAAAAAATTCCCCCAAAAAATGTTAAAAATTGGACATTTTTTCAAAACAATTACCCTTAGGACGTACCGACGAGAGAGATAGGTGCATACCAGAAGTTTGGTACGATTTCACAAGAGTTTGAGAGAGTAGTTCAGTGACAACACAGGACAACACAGGACAACACAGACACTGCACAGATATATATATATATATATATATATATATATAGACTAGCTTGGCTCGGCTCGCTACGCTCGCCTCACCAAGCGTCGTTACTGAGGAACGCGCTTATTTTAGCTGAGGATAATGACTGTACCTGAGTTGCTGTGTTGTGATGATTTACACCAATCATAATACAAACAATTACTTTGCACAAATGTATTTGTTGTGTTTGTGATATTTCATTTTTATAGGCAATTTAGGTTGAAGATTTAGGTTGAATATTTTTTTTTTTCAAGAAAGAACCCCTCAGCACATACATAGGGGAGGGGTAGGTGCAGACTGGAAGTTTGGGACGATTACACCTCACCACCACAAAATTAAAAACACCTCACCACCACAAAATTAAAAACACCTCACCACCACGAAATTGAAAACACCTCACAGCCATCAAACACGTAAAAAAACACCTCACCACCACAAAATTAAAAACACCTCACCACCACAAAATTAAAAACACCTCACAGCCATCAACCACATAATAAAAACACCTCACAGCCATAAAACATGTAATAAAAACACCTCACAGCCCTAAAACACGTAATAAAAACCCTCACAGCCCTAAAACACGTAATAAAAACACCTCACCACCACGAAATTAAAAACACCTCACCACCACAAAATTAAAAACACCTCACAGCCATAAAACACGCAATAAAAACACCTCACAGCCATAAAACACGTAATAAAAACACCTCACAGCCATAAAACACGCAATAAAAACACCTCACAGCCATAAAACATGTAATAAAAACACACCACCACAAAATTAAAAACACCTCACAGCCATAAAACACGTAATAAAAACACCTCAGAGCCATAAAACACGCAATAAAAACACCTCACAGCCATAAAACACGTAATAAAAACACCTCACAGCCATAAAACACGCAATAAAAACACCTCCCAGCCATAAAACATGTAATAAAAACACACCACCACAAAATTAAAAACACCTCACAGCCATAAAACACGTAATAAAAACACCTCACAGCCATAAAACACGCAATAAAAACACCTCACAGCCATAAAACACGTAATAAAAACACCTCACAGCCATAAAACACGCAATAAAAACACCTCACAGCCATAAAACACGTAATAAAAACACCTCACAGCCATAAAACACGTAATAAAAACACCTCACCACCACGAAATTAATAACACCTCACAGCCATAAAACACGCAATAAAAACACCTCACAGCCATAAAACACGTAATAAAAGCACCTCACAGCCCTAAAACACGTAATAAAAACCCCTCACAGCCCTAAAACACGTAATAAAAACACCTCACCACCACGAAATTAAAAACACCTCACCACCACAAAATTAAAAACACCTCACAGTCATCAAACACGTAATAAAAACACTTCACAGCCATAAAACACGTAATAAAAATACCTCACCACCACAAAATTAAAAACACCTCACAGCCATAAAACACGTAATAAAAACACCTCACAGCCATAAAACACGTAATAAAAACACCTCACAGCCATAAAACGCAATAAAAACACCTCACAGCCATAAAACACGTAATAAAAACACCTTACCACCACGAAATTAAAAACTCCTCACAGCCATAAAACACGTAATAAAAACACCTCACAGCCATAAAACACGTAATAAAAACACCTCACAGCCATAAAACACGTAATAAAAACTCCTCACAGCCATAAAACACGTAATAAAAACTCCTCACAGCCATAAAACACGTAATAAAAACTCCTCACAGCCATAAAACACGTAATAAAAACACCTCACAGCCATAAAACACGTAATAAAAACACCTCACAGCCATAAAACACGTAATAAAAACACCTCACAGCCATAAAACACGTAATAAAAACACCTCACAGCCATAAAACACGTAATAAAAACACCTCACAGCCATAAAACACATAATAAAAACACCTCACAGCCATAAAACACATAATAAAAACACCTCACAGCCATAAAACACATAATAAAAACACCTCACAGCCATAAAACACATAATAAAAACACCTCACAGCCATAAAACACGTAATAAAAACACCTCACAGCCATAAAACACATAATAAAAACACCTCACAGCCATAAAACACATAATAAAAACACCTCACAGCCATAAAACACATAATAAAAACACCTCACAGCCATAAAACACGTAATAAAAACACCTCACAGCCATAAAACACATAATAAAAACACCTCACAGCCATAAAACACATAATAAAAACACCTCACAGCCATAAAACACGTAATAAAAACACCTCACAGCCATAAAACACATAATAAAAACACCTCACCACCACAAAATTAAAAACACCTCATAGCCATCAAACACATAAAAAAAAACACCTCACAGCCACAAAATTAAAAACACCTCACCACCACGTCATTTAAAAACACCTCACCACCACGTAATTCAAAACACCTCACCACCATGTAATTATAAATACCTCACCACCACGTAAATCAAAACACCTCACCACCATGTGATTTAAAAACACCTCACCACCATGTGATTTAAAAACACCTCACCACCACGTCATTTAAAAACACCTCACCACCACATAATTCAAAATACCTCACCACCACGTGATTCAAAACCACCACAACGTTATTAAAAACACTTCACAACCACGGAAACAAAAGTTTGAGGGAGTCGTTAAGTGAGAACACAGACACTGCCCAGATGTGTAGATATATAGATAAATGACTGTACCCGAGTTGCCGTTTTGTCACGGTTTAAACCAATCATAATTCAAACAATTAGTTTGCACAAATGTATTTGTAATATACGTGATATCACATTTTATAAACAATTGAAGTTGAAAAAAAAAATTCACAAAAAAATTCCAAAAATAAAAAAATTAATAAATTGGAAAGTTTTTCACAAAAATACCCTTAGGACATACCGACGGATGAGATATGTGCATACCAAAAGTTTGGTACGATTTCACAAAAGTTTGAGATAGTAGTTCATTGACAACACAAGACAGGACAGACGCTGCACAGATATATATATAGATTTATCTACATATAAGTATATATCTTTGCAGTGTCTGTGTTGTGTTGTGTTGTCTTGTGTTGTCACTGAACTACTTTCTCAAACCTTTGTGAAATCATACCAAACTTCTGGTATGCACATATCTCTCCCGTCGGTATGTCCTAAAGGTATTGTTTTTGAAAAAATTTCCTTTTTTTTTTTTTTGGGGGGGGGGGATTTTTTCAGGAATTTTTTTATTTTTTAACTTAAGTCTTCAACTTCAATTGTTTATAAAATGTGATATCACGTATATTACAAATACATCTGTGCAAAATAATAGTTTGAATTATGATTGGTTTAAACTTTAAACCATGACAAAACAGCAACTCGGGTTCAGTCATTTATCTATACTAGGGCATGCCCGTACTATATATATATCTAAAATTATATCCCCCCCCTCTATTTACATGAAATGGTTTGGTCCAAAGCGAACGGCTTGCGAGTACGGTGACAATCCCCCCCCTCTATTTACATGAAATGGTTTGGTCCAAAGCGAACGGCTTGCGAGTACGGTGACAATCCCCCCCCCCCTCTATTTACATGAAATGGTTTGGTCCAAAGCGAACGGCTTGCGGAGTTTGGTAAAGAAATCGCCATAGCGTGCACAAACGCGCAGGAAAGCGAAAGAATCGCAAAGTAGTTTTAATTAGTTTTCAAACATAGTTTAACGCCAACATAGTTTGCCAACGTGAAATAAATGAATACGCTCTCAAATGTGCCGTCCGAGGCAGAGTCTGTTCGCCACGTTCGGCACACGTGATAGCTCGCTGCTCTCTGATTGGTTGAATCGTTTTTTGGACATAGCTCGCTAACTACTTGTCCGATTAATATGAAACCTTGAAAAGGCACATCCTCGGGTCCCCAGCAATATACCTGGCAAGTTTCAAGTATATCGGACCCGTGGTTGTCGAGAAACAGCGGTCACAGACATACAGAGATTACTGGAATTATAGATAGACTAGGGCATGCCCGTACTATATATATATCTAAAATTATATCCCCCCCCCTCTATTTACATGAAATGGTTTGGTCCAAAGCGAACGGCTTGCGAGTACGGTGACAATCCCCCCCCTCTATTTACATGAAATGGTTTGGTCCAAAGCGAACGGCTTGCGAGTACGGTGACAATCCCCCCCCCTCTATTTACATGAAATGGTTTGGTCCAAAGCGAACGGCTTGCGGAGTTTGGTAAAGAAATCGCCATAGCTCGGTAACTACTTGTCCGATTAATATGAAACCTTGAAAAGGCACATCCTCGGGTCCCCAGCAATATACCTGGCAAGTTGCAAGTATATCGGACCCGTGGTTGTCGAGAAACAGCGGTCACAGACAAACACACAGACACACACACAGACACACAGAGATTACTGGAATTATAGATAGATATCTACACATCTGGGCAGTGTCTGTGTTTTCACTTAACGACTCCCTCAATCTTTTGTTTCCGTGGTTGTGAAGTGTTTTTAATAACGTTGTGGTGGTTTTCAATCACGTG
Source organism: Myxine glutinosa (assembly GCF_964187855.1). NCBI lineage: Eukaryota > Metazoa > Chordata > Myxini > Myxiniformes > Myxinidae > Myxine > Myxine glutinosa. Next base: position 222,066,645 of record NC_136262.1, on the reverse strand, counting down.
GTGGTGAGGTATTTTGAATTACGTGGTGGTGAGGTGTTTTTAAATGACGTGGTGGTGAGGTGTTTTTAAATCACATGGGGGTGAGGTGTTTTGAATTACGTGGTGGTGAGGTATTTATAATTACGGTGGTGAGGTGTTTATAATTATGTGGTGGTGAGGTGTTTTGAATTAGTTGGTGAGGTGTTTGGAATTACGTGGTGGTGAGGTGTTTTTAATTATGTGGTGGTGAGGTGTTTTTAATTATGTGGTGGTGACGTGTTTTGAATTAGTTGGTGAGGTGTTTGGAATTACGTGGAGGTGATGTGTTTTGAATTACTTGGTGGTGAGGTGTTTTGAAATATGTGGTGGTGAGGTATTTATCATTTCGTGGTGGTGAGGTGTTTTTAATTATGTGGTGGTGAGGTGTTTTTAATTATGTGGTGGTGAGGTGTTTTGAATTAGTTGGTGAGGTGTTTTTAAATGACGTGGTGGTGAGGTGTTTTGAATTACGTGGTGGTGATGTGTTTTGAATTACTTGGTGGTGAGGTGTTTTTAAATGACGTGGTGGTGAGGTGTTTTTAATTTCGTGGTAGTGAGGTGTTTTTTATTTCGTGGCTGTGAGGTGTTTTTTTTTACATGTTTTATGGCTTTGAGGTGTTTTCAATTTCGTGGTGGTGAGGTGTTTTTATTACGCGTTTTATGGCTGTGAGGTGTTTTTAATTTTGTGGTGGTGAGGTGTTTTTATTGTGTGTTTTTATGGCTGTGAGGTATTTTAAATTTCGTGGTGGTGACGTGTTTTTAATTTCGTGTTGGTGAGGTGTTTTTATTGTGTGTTTTTATGGCTGTGAGGTATTTTAAATTTCGTGGTGGTGACGTGTTTTTAATTTCGTGTTGGTGAGGTGTTTTGAATTACTTGGTGGTGACGTGTTTTTAATTTCGTGGTGGTGAGGTGTTTTTAATTTCGTGGTGGTGAGGTGTTTTGAATTACTTGGTGGTGAGGTGTTTTTAATTTCGTGGTGGTGAGGTGTTTTTAATTTCGTGGTGGTGAGGTGTTTTGAATTACTTGGTGGTGAGGTGTTTTTAATTTCGTGGTGGTGAGGTGTTTTTAATTTCGTGGTGGTGAGGTGTTTTTAATTTCGTGGTGGTGAGGTGTTTTTAATTTCGTGGTGGTGAGGTGTTTTGAATTACTTGGTGGTGAGGTGTTTTTAATTTCGTGGTGGATTGAGTGTTTTTTAAATTTCGTGGTGGTGATGTGTTTTGAATAATGAGTGTGCGTTGAGTGTGGTTCGTGTGAGTTTTGAATGACGTGGTGGTGAGGTGTTTTGAATGACGTGGTTGGTGAGGTGTAATCGTCCTACTTCACTTCAGTCTGCACCTACCCCTCCCATAGGTATGTGCTGAGGGGTTCTTTCTTGAAAAAAAAAACATTCAACCTAAATCTTCAACCTAAATTGCCTATAAAAATGTAATAGCACAATCACAACAAATACATTTGTGCAAAATAATTGTTTGTATTATGATTGGTGTAAATCATCACAACACAGCAACTCAGGTACAGTCATTAGCCTCAGCTAAAATAAGCGCGTTCCTCAGTAACGATGCTTGGTGAGGCGAGCGTAGCGAGCCGAGACAAGCTCGTCTATATATACATCCATACATGCATGCATATACACTCCAGCTAACCCCGAGTGATATATATATATTGGAAATAAATTTGTGTGACACGACATTTGTCTCTCACCCCAAATTCATTTTGTCTCATGTTCACATATTATTGCATGCATGTGCCGAATATGAAAAATTTGTCGTTATTTTGAGCTCACAAATGCATGAAGTAGAGGTGACAGATGAACAGATAGATCGACTCACTGACGAGTCCCAAAATATGAGAAGGGGTTTTTTTTGTTTGTTTTTTTTGTGTACAAGATCGAGGCTCGTGTAAGAGCTAACATCAATCACAAAAAAGGACAAACGGACACACAAAGCATACAATAAAGGGAGCCGGAGACAAGATGGGGAGAGAGAGGGGAGCACACAAGTACAACAGCAGAGAACAGGGACAATGGAAGATCTGTGGGAGGGGGAGGGTTTGGGGGAGGAGGCATGGGAAGGTGGGGGAGGGGGTGGGAAAGGTATAAACACATGGACACTGCTAGGAATTCCAGGAAAGAAAGAAGTCGGGATTTCAAAAAAAAAGTGTATCTGGGGTGAATTAGTGGGGGTAGAAAAGATGAAGGTTTTGGATGGGGGAAGATAAGAGATGGTGGTGAACAGCAGTTTTAAAGACCTGGAGGGTGGAGTGGGATTGAAGAGAGTGAGGGAGTTTGTTCCAGAGGCGGGAGAAAAGAGGAATGAAGGAGTGAAGGTGAGCAGAAAGTCTTGATTTTGGCAGTTTAACCATAAGAGGGTTGCAGGCAGATCTTGTGCGACCTGTAGGAATATTTGGGGGACAGAGCACAGAGACAGCTGGGGGAGCAAGGCCGGAGAGGAGTCGAGAGAAGACAGAAAGACCACCAACCTGCCTGCGGTGAGTGAGTGAAAGGCCCTCGGAGTTAGCTTCATCGCGGGAGATTCCAATGTTTCTGAAAGGTTTGGTTTCAACCAAAGGGGAGAACAGTATTCCATTGATGCGGATGAAAGCCTTGTATGTAATTTATATATAAATTTTGTCTCACTCTTGACCCTTTTCCTAACTCCAAGTACAACTCTGGCGTTCTCAACCACCAGAATTTGCAGCGCTGCTAATGAGCATTGTTGTGTTCCTTGTGAGAACCTCCCAGAGCACAAGTTGAGACTAAAGCCAAAGGTCATCCCTTATGCCTCTACTTGATCACCAATGATATATTATGTGTGTATATATATATATATGTTTTTTTATTTGTATGCTCAGCTATGTATGGCTAATTTGATAAACGAAGCTGCATTTGACTGAGTGCACTTTCTTGTTTATTTCTGTATGAAATTTGATGCTGAAATTGTATGCAGTGATTTCATCTGAAGAGGTATGACCTAATTGTACACAAATCGGAGCTATATTTAGTCGTTTTTTAAAGGTCCTGGGGCATATAAAAGAATTGGAAATGTCAGAGAATGTTATCGAACAACGTTTCGCTGTTTTACGAGGACACTGTTGTAAATACCACGAGGTTACCTGAGGTTGTGTCACAGCGAAATGCTTCTTATTCGGTGGCTCAAGCTTGCTTGGGAGGAAAGGGTTTTAATAATGTAAAACAATCATGCGTGGTGTTTATGAGCAACAATCATGCGTGGTGTTTATGAGCCTTTGTAGGTGCATCAGTCTTCGCAATTTCTAAACCAACTCTCCCATTGTTGTGTGATTGATTCACTTAAGAATATGAATGTATTGAAGCAAATATAATCGCACGAAAAGATCGTTTGTTCTGTGTTTTGCATTTATTTTTTTTGTATTCTACTCTTTGTCTTTTTTTTCTGATTTCTCCAATTACCTTTTTGTTACAATTTTTTCCCCTCATTCAATATCTCCTCCTTCTCTCTCTCTCTCTCTCTCTCGCTCTCTCTCGCTCTCTCTCTCGCTCTCTCTCTCTCGCTCTCTCTCACTCTCTCTCTCTTGCTCTCTCTCGCTCTCTCTCTCGCTCTCTCTCTCGCTCTCTCTCTCGCTCTCTCTCTCTCGCTCTCTCTCTCGCTCTCTCTCGCTCTCTCGCTCTCTCGCTCTCTCTCTCTCTCTCGCTCTCTCTCTCGCTCTCTCTCTTTCGCTCTCTCTCTCTCTCGCTCTCTATCTCTCGCTCTCTCTCTCTCTCTCTCTCTCGCTCTCTCTCTCTCGCTCTCTCTCTCTCGCTCTCTCTCTCGCTCTCTCTCTCGCTCTCTCTCTCACTCTCGCTCGCTCTCTCTCTCGCTCTCGCTCGCTCTCGCTCTCTCTCGCTCTCTCTCTCTCGCTCTCTCTCTCTCGCTCTCTCTCTCTCGCTCTCTCTCTCTCGCTCTCTCTCTCTCTCTCTCACTCTCTCTCTCTCTCTCGCTCTCTCTCTCGCTCTCTCTCTCTCGCTCTCTCTCGCTCTCTCTCGCTCTCTCTCTCTCTCTCTCTCTCTCTCTCTCTCTCTCTCTCTCTCGCCTGTCCTGCCCTTAACCCTTTTCTTTCCTCCCTCCACCTTTTCTGTCCCCCTTATTTACACTCACCTCCTTCTTTCCTCTCCCTCCCAAGTCTTTCCTCTCCCTCCCAAGTCTTTTCTCTCCCTCCCAATTATTTCTTCTCCCTCCCAATTATTTCCTCTCCCTCCCAATTCTTTCCTCTCCCTACAAAATATTTCCTCTCTCTCCAAATTATTTCCTCTCCCTCCAAATTCTTTTCTCTCCCTCCCAATTCTTTCCTCTCCCTCCCAATTCTTTCCTCTCCCTCCCAATTCTTTCCTCTCCCTCCAAATTATTTCCTCTCCCTCCAAATTATTTCCTCTCCCTCCCAATTCTTTCCTCTCCCTCCAAATTATTTCCTCTTCCTCCAAATTATTTCCTCTCCCTCCAAATTATTTCCTCTCCCTCCAAATTATTTCCTCTCCCTCCAAATTATTTCCTCTCCCTCCCAATTCTTTTCTCTCCCTCCCAATTATTTCCTCTCCCTCCCAATTCTTTTCTCTCCCTCCAAATTATTCCCTCTCCCTCCAAACTATTTCCTCTCCCTCCCAATTCTTTTCTCTCCCTCCCAATTCTTTTCTCTCCCTCCAAATTATTTCCTCTCCCTCCCAATTCTTTCTTCTGCCCACTTATATCCTCTCCCCACTTATTTCCCGAGTTCTTCTTCACCCGCTACCACTTCTTCTTAATCCCAATCTACCACTTCCCCCCCCTCCCCTCCCTTCACCACTTCTTATTCCTTTTTCTTTCTGCCTCCCCTTTCTTTTTCTCCCCCTTCCCCTTTTCTTTCTGTCCACCCCTGTTCTCCACTTCCTTGCTTTTTTCCCCCTTTCTCATCTATATCTCTTCGTCTCCATCTCTTGTATCACCCCTACACTTTCTTGGAACAAAGCCTCTGTCCCAAGGGTGGTATTGGCCACTTTCACTGATGCCTAAATTCAGAGCTGAGTTCTGAGTGTGAAAGAGCCATCAAAGCTGCATCAAACACTCATGCAAGTGTTGTGGAAAAAAAAACTCGTCTGTTGACAGCTTGCTATGCTCACCAATGAAAATATGTGGGTGTGCTTGGACGCAACGTTGCGCTCCTCGCCACACATGTAAATGGCAGTGCCTTTGCTGCCTCACTGGGATCCACAGCAAATGCAATTCGAAATAGTCCTTGGAAACTCCCCTACTTTGGTAGCTGCAGATAAATAACGCAAGTATGTGCTCTGAAGTGAGGGTTTGGTGGTGGAAGGCTGCAATGCAGAACCTCGAATGGGTTTGTAAGTGTTAACTATCTGTTGTGTTGTTTTGATTAGTTTGCATGGACTGGGTAAGTTGCATTGGACAAGTATTGTGTTGAAACTCAGAAGTTGGTGCAACCTCTATGACCTTGTAAATAATACATTGTGACACACTTTCCAGCATAACTGTTTGTGATGCAATAAATTGAGATTAAAATGTGTCTCACACTTTTTGGTTTTAATAGTCCGGTCGCTGAATGATTTGGACTCGTAATGTGCTTTTAAATGTGAGTAATATTCGATTTCAGTGATATTCGATGAATCCAAGCCGTCCATCTGTTACCACTGAGTTAGAGCTTAGTTAGAGTAAAATTCGTGTTGGAGGATTTTCCTTTACCAAAATTATTTTTCTTAAGCAAATACATGGTGCCAAATTTAGAGTTATGCATAAGGTTAGTTGGCATATGCCAAGCAATAATGTGTCGGTAATGTTTTAAAGATCTTTAAATGTTTTAGTAACTACTAGCAGAGTACCAACACTAGGGTGATTTTGTTCCAAGCGTACAACATGGTCTTCTGACACATCCCTGTATTTGGGCAGTGTATAGGCAACAGACCGTTGCCTCGAACACTCCCAAAAAATTAAAATAACCCGGGTTACGTGCATTAAGAAAAACCATGCATATCCAATATATCGGATAATTTATTTGCTCAGATTTATAAGTAGTTATATAGCTCGAATAATTTGAATTGCACTGGCACATTGGCTAACACCAGAGGCCTGAAGCATAAAGCCTGAGGCCTATATTTACTGTCACCTTCACAAGGTCCATGATGCCTATCAGCTCCAACCATTCAATATTTGATTATCCTCTTAACAGACCCTTAGGTTGTTTTACACTGAATAGAAAACTCATGAGGAGCGCATGGCAATTGTGAATATGACACACCAAGTTCTGAAGATGTCTTGGGCTTACCAAAATGTCGGATTTATTATTTATTTTTTATCTTACAATTGTGGGTGGCATCAGGCCACCTGTCCAACCTCTGGGTATAGAGCTGACATCCATCCATAAAACGCTTGCTCTTTTATATATATAATTACATAAGCGTTTTTTGTTTTTTTGGGGTTTTAGAGCTCCGAACAGGTGTTACAGATGGAACCAACGTCCAAACTATGAATTCAGATTGGAATCATTCACGCTATTCATTCCCAGACAAATGAAAATTCCTTGAAGGGGGAAGAAAAACGAGAAACCATTTCTTCTTTGACCGATCCATGTGACTGGTTTTATTGGTTCACGAGTTATCAAGTGACCACTATATTCGTCGTGTGTGTGTGTGTGTGTGTGTGTGTGTGTGTGTGTGTGTGTGTGTGTGTGTGTGTGTGTGTGTGTCTGTCCACAGCATAACTACCCGATGATATCATATCATCCGATCTTGATGAAACTTGGGTGGGAGGTTGATATCATGATCTAGTTGTGTCCTGCCTAGAGTGGGCTAGAGTCCCTGTATAAAGAGAGTTGCGCCATGCACTGACCCGAGATTTCTGGTCACGTGATTTCGTGGCGCCATTTTGTGTCTAACTTCACCGTGCGTGAACGTCAGCTTGGTACGGGAATGTTGTTTATTGCCAAACAAAATGACTGGTTGTTCTGCTTTTGGTTGTTCAAACCAATCTGGGAAATACAGGATGTATAGATTTCCAAGTGATAAAGTCAGAACGGAGTAGTGATGAGTCTCACTTGTGAGGAATGAACGGAGTAGTGATGAGTCACTTGTGAGGAGTGAACGGAGTAGTGATGAGTCTCACTTGTGAGGAGTGAACGGAGTAGTGATGAGTTTCACTTGTGAGGAGTGAACGGAGTAGTGATGAGTTTCACTTGTGAGGAATGAACGGAGCAGTGATGAGTCACTTGTGAGGAGTGAACGGAGTAGTGATGGTGTCTCACTTGTGAGGAGTGAACAGAGTAGTGATGAGTCTCACTTGTGAGGAGTGAACGGAGTAGTGATGAGTCTCACTTGTGAGGAGTGAACGTAGTGGGATGAAGTGTTGGTCTGGTCAGAGTGTTATATTACGGGCAGAGTTTTCTTACGGTCTGAATGTATGAATCATGTTCTGTACTGAATGTATGAACCAAGTTTTGTGCTGAATGTTTACTGTGTTGGCCTCATCGTGTTCCTGGTGAAATTAAACAAGTTATGGTGAATACGACGTCTTATCTGTGCTTTTCCATATCTGTTCGACTCGACGAACCGTGCACACTGCAGGTATTTTTAAAAGTTTTTTCTCTGTTTAATTACGGCTTGGCGCAGTCGAAAATTAAGTGTTAATTAAGTCGCCAGCTATGAAACATATTAATCGATCAGGCAATATCCATCAGAGTTCTGGGCAAGGGTGTAGTAATAAATGAACGTTTCAATCTTACTAGATGCCGATGACGTTTTCCTTATGTCAGAGACAGAAGCTGACTTGCAGCTTGTTAAATCATTACAATGGAAATTGAATATAAATGTCGATAAAACTAAAGTTGTACACTATAGAAATATGGCAATACCACGTACAGAATTTGTTTTAAGTGTGTGAGACTATATGTCGGCTGGAAGTCCTACACCGTAATTGCTCTCGGCACCCTGTAAAAAATATTGGATATGCCCACACTCCTTTCTAAAAGTTATTAAAATTCAGAGAACGACAGCATTGGTTTGTCTTACTTATAATGTTAGCTCTTATATGCAGTGTTGTTGGCTTGTAATATGCATTTCCATACCACTTTTAATATCACCACACAGCTCTTTTTCACGGCAATAGCTGAGTTTTGGACAAAACAAATATCACCTGTATGTAATAATAAGGCTAAATATGTGTAGTAAATTTTTTTTTAGCAGGTTTAGAATATATCACCCCATATCGCGAATGTACATGTATATCTAATCCGACACACTTAGACACAAAATGGCGTCCAAATTTGAGTTGACACAACTCTCTTTCTACAGGGACTCTAGAGTGGGCGTATTGCGCCCATTGTGGGCGGAGCCACGCCCGAAAAAGATGTCTTTTTAGGGGGTAATCGAGTTCAGGCTACATCTTCTCCGAGGGGGTTGGTGGAATCTGACAGGGGTTTTGGTATTTGGTTAGGCCAATGTCATGTGTCTAGCCCCACGGAGCTCGATTTTTCATTTTCGCCCCAAGGTCAAGGTCACAAGGTCACGAAATTTAGAAAAGTCGATTTTTGATGGTTTTATTACATTGTTCGCTTCCTGATAGGGTGAAATGTTGTACATGATCTTATATTATCACATACATAATGAAATGCAAGTTTTCCAGCAAATTTCAGAATCCTCGACCTTTGACCTTTGAAGGTCACAAAGGTCAAAGTTTCAAAGTTGTCGGAATCGAACCGAATTTTCGGTATTGTGTAGCTAACTAACCTCATAACTGATTATACATTATTTTCCATCTCATTTCAAGGTCAGTAACCTTCGTTTTGACATTTAAAGGTCACAAAGGTCAAATTTTCAAAGTTGTTGGAATCGAACCGAAATTTTTTTTTATTTTTTTTTTTTATATACTGAATCGAGGCTCGTGAAAGAGCTGACATTTACTTCACAAACAAATCAACCACACAAACAAAATATATAAAAAGAGGGAGCGGAAGACGATGGGGAGAGAAGGGGAAGCACACAAACACTTGAGAGCACACAACATTTGAGAGCAGGGAGATGTGTGGGAGGGAGAGGGCTTGGGGGGAGGAGGCGTGGGAAGGGGGGGGGGAGGAGGCGTGGGAAGGGGGGGGGGAGAAAGGGAGGGGGGAGAAAGGGGGGGGGGAGAAGTATAAAACACAAGGACACCAAGGACTTCCAGGACAGAAGTTGGTATTTCAAAAAAGTGGAATTGGGGTGAAATTAGTGGGGGTAGAAAAGATCAAGGTTTTGGATGGGGGAAGATAAGAGATGGTGGTGAACAGTGTTTTAAAGACCTGGAGGGTGGAGTGGGATTGAAGAGAGTGAGGGAGTTTGTTCCAGAGGCGGGAGAAAAGAGGAATGATGGAGTGAAGGTGAGCAGAGAGTCTTGATTTTGGCAGTTTAACCATAAGAGGGTTGCAGGCAGATCTTGTGCGACCTGTAGGAATATTTGCGGGACAGAGCCCAGAGAGAGCTGGGGGGGCAAGGCCAGAGAGGAGTCGGTAGAAGACGGAAAGACCACCAACCTGCCTGCGGTGAGTGAGTGAAAAGCCCTTGGAGTTAGCTTCATCGCGGGAGATTCCAATGATTCTGAATGCTTTGGTTTCAACAGCGTGAAGACGAGCTAGGTGTGAGGCAGGAGCACCAGCCCAGAGGGGAGAGCAGTATTCCATTGAGCTGCGGATGAAAGCCTTGTATGTGGTGAGGAGCTCAGGTGTGCCAAGGAAGGACTTCGCATGACGGAGGATGCCCAGTCGGCGACTGGCTTTGGAGGCCAGATTTGAAATGTGGTTTTTCCAGGAAAGATCATAGCAGATAGTGAGACCCAAAAGCTTGAGTGACACAACTTCTTGGAGAGGATTATTCAGAAAGTGGATGGGAGGGTTGTCCAGTCGGTCTTTTAGGAGAGACATCGTAAGAGTGTGAGATTTGTCAGGATTGAAAGACATGTTCCACTTGTTTGCCCAGTCTGTGATTTTGTCCAAGTCTGCAGAGAGTGAGGAGGCTGCAGACTGCCGATCTGAGGGATGAAGAATGGAGCGACAGAGAGTAGAGTCATCAGCCAAGAGATAGAGAGGATTTTCAAGAGAGTCAGAGAGATCATTGATGAAGACCAGAAAAAGCACAGGGCCCAGAACACTGCCTTGGGGAACTCCAGCCTGAACAGGAAGAGGAGATGAGAGAAACCCATTCAGGGCCACACGTTGACTATGACTAGAGAGGAAGTCCACCAGCCATGCGTGGAGATTTCCATGGATACCAAAAGAGGAGAGTTTGGTGAGCAGAGCGGGGTGCCAAACCGTATCGAAGGCATGTGATATGTCAAGGGAGACGGCTCTAATTTCCTGTTTGGCATTGAGGACCTCCATCCATTGTTGAGAAAGCAGAAGCAGCATGTCCAGAGTAGAGTGACCAGGTCTGAAACCAAATTGATGATCAGAGATCAAGCCATTGGAGAAGAGGAAAGATTTCATATCTGAAGCAATGATGGATTCCATGACTTTGCTGATAATTGGGAGAAGGCTGATTGGTCTGTAGTTGCTGGGATCTGTTTTTGCACCTTTTTTGTGCAAAGCGGTGATGTTGGCTGATTTCCAAGCAGATGGCAGATGACCTTGAGCAAAAGAGAGGGTGAAGAGAACAGAGAGAGGGAGTGAAAGAGCGGAAGAACAGGATTTTAGGACCCGTGGGCTGATGCCGTCAGGTCCAGTTGCAGAATTTTTGCAGAATTGAGTTGCAGAATTGAGAAATTGCAGAGTTGCAGAATTTTCGGTATTGTGTAGCTAACTAGTCTCATAACAGATAATACATTCTTATTTATATATTTTCAATGTCGGTTTTGACCTTTGTCAATAAATACCGCTCGCTCGTGAACCATCGTCGTCTCCTGACTTGTGTTATTTCCTCATTATTTTCTGTTTGTTCCTCTCACGAGCCTGATCTGCAGCTTACAAGAGGCCTTGGAAATTCTCTGTACGACGGTGTGAAAACTGTAGGATGGTGATGAAGTCCAGAAACATCCTTGTCTTTGTGTGATTCGCCATTTATCTTCCTTGTTGTCGTTTAATTCTGGACTAATCCACAAAAGGTGCCTCTGGACTAATGGATTCCTGACAAACTTGGAAAACGTGTCGACGTATACAAGCAATCGAGTAGTTAATACGATTACCGCAGCACCTCCCAGCAGAGCACAGATGGGAGCTATATTGTTACAGTATATCCAGATTCTCGTTTTACATCTTTATTTCGATGCCTGAGTCACACAGGTTATTAATTGCTTTCTCAAAATGGAAGGTTTCTAAACCTTTAAACAGACCTCACAAATTATCATGAAATATTGCTGTCAAAAGCTGAAGATCAGTATAGATTCTATAGAAGCTGATCATATGCTCTAATATAGTATAAACCTATACTGAAGGCATCTTTATGGATTTATTTATTTTTGTTACGCACAGCAGAGTTTGCCTTCAGAGATCCCCTGTATAAATTGTACCCACGCGAGTAAACTAAGAAAGCAGTGCAAGTCCACTTATTCTCGATGGTGAACAGCCAAGTAATGAACAAAATAAAAATTGGCTTGTAGATAAATAAAAACGAGCATGATCATAGTAATTCGATAGTGAGCACATCCAATATTTATCGATACCGTGCCTTGCCATCCTGCTTGGCGGATTGGCTAACTAACTGTACGTGGTGCTGAAAACCTTCTCTCTATTGACTGCGCAGTGCAAGGTTGGTGGGATAACTGGCTTGCGTTAAGCCTGGCTTATTGAGCGGCTGCTTCCCTTCTGACTCAAAAGTGGATATAAAAATGGTGCAGGTCAAAGTGAGGACAATGACAAGGATTATTTCAGTGTTTTGCATCCAGATATTAACGAATGTAAAGAATGCATTAATTGTGGTTTCTAGAAAAGGGAACAATGCTTTAAGCATAAACTTTAGAATTCTTGGACGAATGTGCAACTGTTAACTCAGAAGTGCAGCCTTTGTGTGAAAGGTTTCCATTAATATAATTTCATTATTTTTGGATCATTTCCTTAATTAGAATGTATTCCCCATGTAATTTCACCCAAACTTTGATTAAATGTTCGTTTTTTTTCTGTGAGTGTTCGGCGATTATATTGAAATCTGCACAGTTGACTTCTGTGATATTATCCATCCATACATGTCCATTACCATCCAAATACTTCGTTCACATGTGCAAAGCCTTTGCGCGTTGCCAGTGAGTAGATTAACACCCTCGATGTATTTCTTGTACTGATCCAAAGTATCTTGGTGATGTGATGTTGTGAATTTTTTTCCCCATTGTTGCTATCCTCAAGGTATTTGCACTAACTGCTTTGAATGGCAACATTTGCCAGACTCGGTTACAGTACATACTGGGGATGCTCGAAATGCTTGAATTATTTCACAATAATCTGTTTGAAATTTTGCAAACCAAAGATGTTCATCCCATATTAAAATTATTTAATATGACTCATTGGTGTTTAACAAGGGCCCTGAGGTGAAATTGCAGCGAATATTCCAGGAAATGTCTTTTTCATTTTCTTTAGCATCAAAATATTAGCTTTACAGTGCCTTCAGGAAGTATTCACACCTCTTGGCTTTTTCACATGTTGTTGTGTTGCAGCCTGAATTAAAAATGGATGAAATTGAGATATTTTTTTTTTGTCAGTGATCTGCACATAATACCGCATCATGTCAGTGGTATTTTTAAAACAAATTTTTGCAAATTTATTTGAAATGAAAAGCTGGAATATCTTGCGTCAATAAGTGTTCAACCCCTTTGCAATGACACTCTAAATTTAGCTCAGGTGCATCCAATTTCCTTTGATCATCCTTGAGATGTCTCTACAACTTGATTGGAGTGCACCTGTGGCCAATTCGATTGATTGAACATTATTTAAAAAGAAAGATCTTTCTATATAAGGTCCCACAGTTGACAATACATGTCCGAGCAGAAACTCTACCAGGAAGTCAAAGGAACTGTCCATATAACTCCTAGATAGAATTGTGAGGATACATAGATCTGGTGAAAGGTATGAAACAATATCTAGTGTTGAAAGTTCCCAAGAGAAGATTGAGCAACATAATTAGGAATGGAAAGAATATGGAACTACCCAAACTCTTCTCAGAGCTGGCCATCCGAACAAACTGTGCAACCAGGCAAGAACGGCCTTGGTGAGGAAGGTGAACAAAGACCCAATGACCACTCTGACAGAACTACAGAGTTCCTTCGCTGAGATGGGAAAACCTGCTGGAAGGAAACCAGTTTCTGCAGCACTTCACAAATCTAGGCTTTATTGGAGAGTGGCCAGATGGAAGCCACTCCTGAGACGGAGGCACATTATAGCACTGCTGGAGATTGTAAAAAGGCACGTGAAAGACTCTGAGAGCATGAGGCAAAAGATTCTGTGGTCTGATGAGATGAAAATTGAACTGTCACCTGAATGCAAAGCGCTGTGTCTGGCAGAAATCGCTCACAGCTCATCACCCATCTAACACCATTCCAACAGTGAAAAATGATGGTGGCAGCATCATGCTATGGGGATGCTTTTCGGTGGCACAGGCTCAGAGATTTGCAAGGATAGAGGGAACAATGAATGGAGCCAAATACAGGAAAATCCGTGAGGAGAACCTGCTTCAGAGTGCAAAAGACCTTAGACTGCGATGAAGATTTATATTCCACCAGGACAATGACCCAAATCAATACAGCTAAAGCAGCACTGGAATTGCTTCAGAACAAGAATGTTAGTCCTTGAGTGGGCCAGCCAAAGCCCAGACTTGAATCCCATTGGGAATCTGTGGAAAGACTTGAAGATTGCTGCACACTGATGCTCCCCATCCAACTTGGCAAAGCTTGAGCAAATCTGCAAGGAAGAATGGGCGAAACTCCCCAAATCCCGATGTGCAAAGCTGATGCAGACAAACCCAAGAAGACTCAAAACTGTAATGTCTGCCAAAGGCGCTTCTACAAAGTATTGACTCAGCGATTTGAATACTTACATAAATGAGATATTTCTGTATTTAATTTTCAATGAATTTGCAAAAATTCCAAAACATGTTTTGACTTCGTCATTATGGGGCATTTTGTGAAGATCGGTGACAAAACAAAAATTTTAATCCATTTTTAGTTCAGGCTGTAACACAACCAAAAAGTCAAGGGGGGCGGGGGGGGGGGGTCAATACTTTGTGAAGGCACTGTATAAAATGTTTTTTTTTTTTTATCTCACATGGTGCACTACCTGTCTTGAAGTATCTCAGTGGTAGAGTGGGTAAAGCTTTTTTGCATTGCACAATTGCTGGTGTAGTTCTTTTTTCTTTTTCTTTTTTTGTATTCAGAGTTGAGGTTCATGGACGATCAAGAACACTGAACAAATCAGGATGCAACAAGTCAAAAGGCACAGTAGAGAAAAGGGGAAACACCAACAGCAGGATTTAAGGATGAAATAGAGGGAGACTAACTAGAGGGTGATGAGGGATGTCCTGGCAGAGTGCAGAGTCATCAGCAAAAATTGATAAAGGCGATTTTAGAGTCAGAGAGATTGTTGATGAAGATTAGGAATAGGAGTGAGCCCGGAACAGTGCCTTGGGGAACTCCAGCTTTAACAGGGCAAGGAGACGATTCAATTCTGTTGAGAACCAGATGATGGCTATGAGAGTAGATGAAGTCAGTAAGCCATGTATGGAGTTGGCATGAAACAGACTTGAGCAGACACCACCAGGACTTGGAGGAAGGTTTGGGACAAGGACAAGGTTTTCGAGACAAGATTTTTAACAGGACAGGTTTGAGAGTTCATATTCTTGAGAGTAGAGAGATATTGTTTCCTGGATCTCCTGAGGGTAGACACGCACTTGTTCCAAACTTTGTGGAAGGAACTGAGATTACCTTCCATTGGATTTACCTTCCATGAAGCGAAGGCAGGTTGTTTCAGAGCAACTGCCTCACCACAAGAATCATTGTACCATGGACGGGAGGAAAGGTATGACAATTGAAGACGAGATGGGATGAATCTGTGCAAGAGAGAGAGAGCAGTTTACTTTCGAATAATTTCCAGCAAGAGTTAATGTCAGAGGCTGTAGAGATGGGAGACCAGTCCAGATGTTTGATGGCTGCTTGAAGACCGTGCCAGTCAGCTTGAGTGAAATGCCAGGCTTGTTGGCGCTGAGGAGGCTCTCTGAGAATGGCCAGAGAGATGTCCACTTTAACAAGCAAATTATCTGATGAATCGATCGGAGCAGAAGAAGAGCAGCAGACATTTGCAGGGAAGTTTGTCATAACCAAGTCTCGAAGAGAAGATGCTCCGTTGACTGAGATCTGGGTCAGGAAGTTGACAGATTGTGTCAGTTCCAATGAGTCGCAGAAGTCCTTTGCTAAGGTGCCATGGCAGGTGAGAGAGGAACCCACATATAGCCAATTGGCGTGATGGCAATTGAGATCACGATATATAAGGAAGTGAGAGTTTGGATGAGTGGATATAAGTTGGTCCATGTTGTCGACCAGGATAACTTATCTTTGAGGAAATTGGCAGAGGCGAAAATTGGCATGACCAAGCTCAAGGAACCAGAAACACAACCAAGCTCAAGGAACTATCACAGGCACCATTAACAAGTTCCAAATTCCTGCCCTCACCTCCTGTGTCTGAGTGGTGACCCATCCAAGATTGTAAGCATAGCTAAGAAACTGTTTAGGGAGCACGATGTGTGTTGTGTGTGTGTTGTGCATGTGTTGTGTGTTGTGTGTTTGTGTGTTGTGCTTGTGTTGTGTGCGTGTTGTGCGCGTGTGTTGTGCGTGTGTTTTTTGTGCATGTGTGTGTTGTGTGTGTGTGTTGTGTCAAAAAAAAATTGCACAGCATGCTTAAAATGAAATACAAGAGAAATTAATGAAATTTATTATGAATTTTAGCCACTTCTGTTAAAATTTTCTTACTTTAATTTGTAATATTGAGTTGTCATATATGCAGTTTTGTAAGAAAAACAAATTACCTTTTTGAACATAGCAAGATGCTTTGTACACCCACCAATGATACCGCACTGTGTTTTGGGACTTTGATGTTCAGCGAGTTATATTCTGCAGCAATATTTATCAAGACTTTCCTTTTAAGGCAAATTATTTATATATATATATATATATTGTTTTTTTAAAAATGAGTTTATTCGACTTTTTAATGTGGTTGAAATGGCTTTTCCTGTGACCAAAGCAAAGGTCATTTGACGTTGTCATACATTATTGTTTAGTAATAAAATACTGAAAAACTTTGTATTCCAGTGCATTCATCTCAGATTCTGACGAATACCTTTTCCACTAAATTCTATTTTATCCACCATTCACACCATTTTCTTCACCTATGGCAATCACGTGGTGTACCCTGAACTTCCTTTCCAGTTTCAATTGGTACATAAGTATCATCCAGAGGTTTTACAAAACAACAACAACAAAAACCTTCATGAAATCACCTTTCCAACCCTGCTTGTCTTTTGAAAGATGTTTCAAACCATCACTCTGGGAATAGCAAGCTTCCATGCCTTGTCGGCTCATTTTGGTGGAACCCAGAGTTGTGACTTTTGGAATGAGGTGGGGGTTGTGAGGGTTTGCTAAAGCCATGGGCCTTACTCCCACAGTCCCTTACCCCATGGACTCTCAAATTATAAAATAATAATTATACCTTGGTCTAGAATGCAAATGATTGTGTGTAATTGTGGCTAGATATTATTTGAGGTGACACGTGTGTGGTACTTTGTTTCCAGCCCAAATTGAGGTGATTCCATGTAAGATCTGTGGAGACAAGTCTTCGGGGATTCACTACGGAGTCATCACCTGTGAAGGATGCAAGGTGAGGTTGCACACTTTGAGGGGAGAATCGTGGCTTATTTTCGTCGGGACCAGCTGAGACTCTCTTTTTCACTCCCAGTGGGTCTCGGAATACACTCGCAGCAATAGGCTACATGGCAGCGATTTGTGCTCAAACATCATTTGAGGTGTTGTACTGTATATACTGAGGAAACTAATTAAGCGTTAATAACACCCCTGCCAGGCATTGTTCTGCAAAAGTTATAATGGAATTCAGTGGATTCTTTGAGCGCATTGTTAATTATCTTTTCAGCATTCATAGATACAGCTTGTCATAAAGAACAGGTGTGGAAATGCAATAACATTACCAAACCCCAAGTGCTGCATTTTGGAATTTTTTATGCACCTCCTTTATTGTTCTACATTGTACTGCCATGTCAGCTAAAAAGGCAGAATAGGTTTTTCGATAATTAGCAAAGCTCTCCTGGAAAGCCACGCGAGCCACTTCATTTTGGTTGATTGAGCTTGCTCATATATAAATATATGCTGCTTTGTGTTCTCTCTTCCTGTATTAACACCCTTTTATAATACTTTTGTGCTCAATGAAAATTAATGTCATCATGCAATCATTCGAAGCAAATAGACTTGTGGCTAGATATTATTTGAGATGTGATATTATTGTGATGTGATGATATTATTGTGATGATACTCTGATATTATTGTGATGTAACAAAATGCTTTATCGTGCATTTTCATCCTGCAGCCCATGACGCAGAGGATTCTCCCGAGCTCATAATTTAGCAACTGCTAGATCCACATAACTAGGTCTTTACAGAGCCCAACTTGGCTTTCCGCTATATATATATATATATATACATATATATATATATATATATATATATATATATATATATATATATATATATATATATATATATATATATACATACACATACATATATATATGTATATATATATATATATGTATATATATATATATGTAAATATATATATATGTATATATATGTATATTTATATATATATATCTATATATATATATATTTATATATATATACAGTATATATATATTTATATGTATATATATATATATATATATATATATATATATATATATATATATATATATGTATATATATATATATATATATATATATATATATATGTATGTATGTATGTATATATATATACGATATATACAGACTTGGCATTTAATATGGAATATTTTTTTGTGGGGGTGAACTTACTTTTCAAGATGTCTTAGAACCAAAAGTTCATTGGAATTATGTTGAAATTATTCGAGATTTTGTTAATGTGACCTTTAAAAGAAACAAAAACCACATTTGACATTTCGAAACAAATAAATTGATCCTTGAAAGTGATGTAAACTGATATCGAACTCAATTCATGGACAGTACTATGTTAAACTTCTGTGCGTTTTCCAGAAGTATCTCTTTATTTTGCACATTAGCCAAAAATTTTTTTAACAAAAACAAAAGTTAAATTACGACTGGGATTACGGACAGTAAAATTACAGTTCAGTACTTCGTGTAACCCCCACGAGCATTCAGGAGAGCACGTACACGTTGAGGCATGCTCTTCACGAGATTTGCCAAGGTTTGCACAGGAATCGCTTGCCATGCAGTGACAATAGCCTGCTGCAATTCACGCACAGAGGTCGGCTGCTGGTCCAAGTGGTCGATTTGACGCGTTAATTCTGCCCACAAGTTCTCTATCGGATTCATATCCGAGGACATGGCAGACCACTCCATATTCTCTACACCACGGTCAGCAAGAAAGTGTTGGATCATGCGAGCACGACGAGGCCGTGCATTGTCATCTTGGAAGACAAAGTTTCCTCGAAAGGCTGCACGAGCAAATGGAAGCAATGTTTCTTCCAGAATGGCCCTGTACTTGAACTGGTTCAGGTTTCCATTCAGAACAACCAGGTCAGTTTTGCCCCCTGCATGAAAAGCAGCCCAAACGGTCACCCCACCACCTCCAGCTTGGACTCTTGGCACTATACAATCTTTGTTGTAGGCTTCATGCACTTGTCTGTGCACTCGGACGTGGCCATCTTGACGATAGACCAGAAATCTAGACTCGTCACTGAAGATCACGTGATTCCAGTGTCCTGGCTGCCATTGACGGTGCTCTCTGGACCACTGCAATCGGCGCTGGCGGTGTTGTCTGGTCAGGCGTGGCTTTCTCAGGGGACGCCTGGCACGATAGCCTGCTTGAACCAGTCGTTGGTTGACTAGCCTTCTGGATACAGGCACATTTGTCAGTTGCTGCCACTCAGCCCTAAGCCGTTTAGTTGACTTAGTACGGCCATTGCGGACTAACCGGTGCAGCTGGCGATCATCCCTCCTTGTGGTTCTGCGGGGACGTCCTGGCCTCGGTATTGGATTTCGTCCTGGCCTCTGAGCATTTCGTTTCAGGATCTTTGACACCTGACCTTGAGTGATGCCATACTGCCGAGCAATAGCACGCTCTTTCATGCCGTAATTTCGTAAAGCCACCACTCAATGACAAACAGCATTGTCGAGTTGACGGACCATCTCCAGAGGAAGCGGCAATAACTTTTGGAGACATGCAGCAGTTATTTTCCACTAATACAGAACGCAACAACCCTTGTATACCCGACTGTGAAGCCAATCGTCAAATGCACCTGTCCGTACATTTTGCCACGCCACCTGTGATATAATCCTGTTGTTGACTTCTTGCTGCGACAGACAATCAGTGACATGGTTCTTTTAACAAATAAATCACCAAAAGTGTAAAAGAAACTCACCAGATTGATATACTGAGTTAAGAAAGTAAACCCAAGTCAAAAAAAAAAAAAAAATCCATATTAAATGCCAAGTCTGTATATATATATAAAATAAATAAAAATAATATATATATATATTAAAAAAAATATAT
Source organism: Myxine glutinosa (assembly GCF_964187855.1). Lineage (NCBI taxonomy): Eukaryota > Metazoa > Chordata > Myxini > Myxiniformes > Myxinidae > Myxine > Myxine glutinosa. Next base: position 222,046,917 of record NC_136262.1, on the reverse strand, counting down.
TTATAATAAATTTATGATATATATAAATTTATAATAATGTATATAAATTATAATATATAATATATATAAATAATATATATAAATAATATATAATATATTATAATATATATAAATTTATAATAAAATAAATAAAAATTATATATATATATATATAAAATAAATAATAGATAAAATATGTATATATATATATATAAATAAATATTTTTCTGCTATATATATATATATATTTATATATATTTATATTTGTATATATTTATATTTATCTATATATATATATATATATATATATATATATATATATATATATATATATATATATATATATATATATATATATTTATTTATTTATTTACTTATATTGATATATATATATATCTATATATTTATTTATTTATTTATTTACTTATATTGATATATATATATATATATATATGTGAAGAATCAGCTCTTCGTTTGCAAAAGAAGTCCACAAATAGCCTGAAAAATGACGCAGTTTATTAAAAACCAACTTATACAGATCCGGAGGAGGCCAAGATATCTATAGCAAGAGCCAGTCTCATGCCACGTCAAGCCTTCCTGAAAACACATTGATTCCCAGTCCATTTATATAGGGACACGTTTTATCAGGAAATCTCCGAGGGAACAAACAACACTGGGAGAGGTTCCTCCCACCGTTATCATTCGGGGGAGTCAGCCCGTCCTTATCATTTGGACCAAATGTTTCTCTGGGCTCCGAGAAAACAGAAATGTAACTCACAATGAGGAGAGTGTATGCTTAGCCAAACAAACCCATATATTTTATGGGTTTGTGTACATGAGTAATCCAAAGCATGTTTATACAGAGTCATGCGTTGCTGAGATTAAAACAAAATATATATGGTTAACGATCATGTCATTCTACTAGCATTACGCTAAAACAAGCGCATGTGGGCGTGGTTTTACGACCAGCCTCGAAAAAAGCACACGTATACAATTTGTTCAGCAAGACCTCATTTTAAGCCTTTCCTCATCCAAAACTAAAACGAAGCAAAAACCCTTTATTTACTTTATGAAATAGCATTTTTAGACATCATATAAATCATAACACATTAGCACCCAACGTCTATAACTGAACTTTAGGCAATAACAAATCTACTACTTGACATTCCTTCCTCTTGTCTCGTCGAGACAAAGTATCTTAAGAGACAACGTGCCACATCGGGCTTTATTGAAAAATAATTGTGTAATGCGGGTATTGAAAAAATAATTGTGTAATGCGGGTATCTCCCAAGGGCATATCGTGCGCCCAAAGCGCCTCGCCCGTGCATTTGGCGAACGTGTCGTGTGGTGCGTGCTCGGAGCCTGAGGGCTCAAAACATGAAAGTTCATTAACGTTTCGGATCCACAACGAAGACGTCTGGTCCAGATGAGGTTCTGCTCCGCCAGAGGGTGCATCACTTCCCCTGCGGAACTGGCTCCCCCCACCCTTTGCAGACGCAGTCCTTGCAGATCTTCGAAGTTAATCAACGGTCATGCCCATGAGGTCCCTCACGTGTTGCTGTTCTGGGGAATACAAAATGTCGTCAGTATCTTGTGTCTCAATTTCCTGGTCAGGGTACAGAGCGTAAAAATCCGAATCCGAATCACTTGAAGCAAAGAGATCCGCAACATGTGGATCAAAGAGATCCGAAACATTTGGATCAAAAGAGATCCGAAACATTTGAAGAAAAGAGAGGGACTTCCTTTATGTCAAAGTCTCCCATGGGCGCCTGGTCGGCTTGCGGGTCTAGGATATCCACGTCGGGTCCCTCGACCGCCAGACCCAGTGTCGCAATCAGATCCATAGTTGGGTCGGAAGGGGGCGTGCAGCTGTCCGCTTGTAATACATAAGCAGCGTTAGCCAGTACACGCAAGGGGTTTATAGCACAAGTATCACAGTCATCACATACACCGTTACAGGCAGCAGCCAGTTCCCACATGGGATCCACACAAGTATCACAGTTGCCACAAAATTCAATGCAATTTTCTGGAGCGCCGGTCGCAACTGCCTTGTTGAAGGACCCGTTCAGGTCGACGGCCTCTGTGGTCAGAGCCATAGTTGTTGTCGGCGGCTTCTTCACTTTCCATCCTGTAAAATACTTTCTCATACAGAGGAGGACTAGAGATTTCATTAGTGCCCCCCAAATTACTACCCCGATTATCACAGCCAGTGCGGTCAATAACCACTTCACTATGGTGCCCGTCCATCCCTGGAACCAGTCAGTGAGCCAGCTAAATGTATAAGAATTTTCGCGCGCGATCCGATCGATCCAATAGTATGTCATGAGCCGTAGCGGTGTCGTTTGCCACCTTTTCTAGGGCCAAAGCCAATTTGTCTATCCGGAAACTATCCATGACTGTGCCCGCTCCTGGGAAGAAGAAACCAAACACCTTTTCCCATAGACTCCCGTGTAGTTTAGTGGTTCCATCTTCGTTCATGACTGACCTCTTATAACGCCTGTCCAAGGACTTTGGGTCTAGCTCATCCAGTATCTCAACGTCAGGAAGGACTGAACCCAGATAACATGTGCCCCCCCAATTATTTGGTAAATAGGGGTAAGCCTTGTCGCCGCATATAAACATTGTCCCATGGGGTGGGACCAGGTGGGTGGATAAGCACTGGAGTCCCTTTACCACCCCATTAATCCTACTAACCCCCCTAGAGAATGTTATAGCCGTTATGTTGTGGTTGTGTTTATCTTGCAGTACTATTCGTAATGTAATCCCCGAGCTCCCTTGTCCCAGCTTTCCGGGGAGAGTGTAGGCGCATTCTGATTCTCCCATACGCAAGTGGCCGGAACCCTGGAGGCAGACCCTCCCTTTCTGTGGTTTGACCCAGACGGGGGCAGGCCTCTCGGCCACATGGGCAATCATTGACGGGCGATAATTAAATTGTCGATTGCAACTCTTGCCGTTCTCAACCCCTTCTCTTTCCAGCGTGGTGACTAAACATGGGGAATCGATAGGTTGTGAGCAGAGGTCATTGAGGGACAGAGGTAGCACTATCATGTGTATTCCTGTGGTGCCTGCTTGGGGAAAGCGCATGCACGACCAGCAGTGTGTCCTATTTTGAATTGTTGCCACTTCCCTGGCCACTTTCCAATATGTGTTTTCACCCTTCTTTGGGGCCTTATTCTGGGGTTGTGGCGTGAGTATGTATTCGATGCATGGTATGTAGTTCTTTTCGCCACCGGCCGCGCCAGGGGTCCAGACGCTGCACCGGACCTGCATGGTCATGTCTTTCCCTAGGCGTGTGCGTGTTTGTAGCTTAAAATCAGGGGTTCCCCATTTGTATCCTGGTTGGGCCAAGGTCTTAATGCTAGCTTGCCCGTCTTCCCGGAACTCTCGTTGCTTTTGTAGTACCATGCCAACGCGTCCAGGCCCTGCCGACGGTGCTAGCCAATTTATGTTCACCCAATTTGTGTGCAGGGCTCTCTGTTCGAAACATGGTAGTGATACTCTTTGTCCCCATGTTACGGTGAGGTGTCGGGTTTCGTTTTCGCATCTATTGGAATCGGAGTTTCCCCTAGCTGCTGTCGCTATCAATAGTATTGTACCTATGATTAGGCCCATCCTTACTGTGTTCTGGGGGTGTGGTGTCTGGTGCTTGTATGGCCAACTTACAGTGCGTGGCGTGGATCCACGAAGTCTTGCCCTCGCAAAAGACTGCCGTTGGTGTAGTCAGCAACACCTGGACTGGTCCCTTCCACCTTGGTTCCAAGGCGTTCTTGCAGGTGAAGTGCTCCACGAACACCTGGTCTTTTTCCTCTGGTGGAACACCTGGTCCACAAGTCTCCTGGGAGCGCCTGGTCTACAGGTCTCCAATTTCCTAATCCACTTTTTTCAAGTGGATCCAATTTTATCCAATATTCAATTTTTTTTAAATTCAATCCCATTTAATCCAGTCCAATTCAAATTAAATTCAATCCTTCTCTCAGCATCCCATTACCTGTTTCCAACATCAATAAAAATAAAATTATAAAATTAATAAAAAATCAATCATCTCAACTCTCAAATCGAATCAAAAAATAAAAATAAACGAAAATTACTTCAGCGAGAGTTTCAACTAGAATTACCACAAACCAACCACCTTTAACCTCCATTAACACAAACACAAACCACCATTAACCTCGATTAATACAAACAAACCACCATTAACCTCCATGAACCTCCCCCTATTATTTATTTATTTTCACGAATAAACAAATAATAGAAATAACCTGGTCTACTTCCAATTTCAATTCTGGTCAGTTCTGGTGTCTGGTCACACACAATGTTTTCCTCACCCACTGTGATTCGCTCACAATAGATTCTCACTGTTATGTCTGAAATTAAGCTACCCTACTGGGTATTCGTGAAGGGGGTCCATCTTTCCCAACCCCTTCCTTCACACCAGCCACTTCACGTTGTCCACCATACTCACTGAATTGTCATCAATTCTGAAATTCGTCTCATGAAAACACATCCCAGAGTCTAGTGTAACAGCCAGACAAACACATAGACACGCTGAAGACCCCAGGGTACCCATCAAACTAGCTTGTCCCCAGATCAACAACACAGCGAAACATGTAATTTTACTAAAATAATCACTTACTCATAACTAGCTGGATAACTAGCATAACTAGCTCAACACCTGGAACTCATAACTAATACTCATACCACTAATTACTCATAATAACTCATAATTACTTCTGTAATTACTCATACCAATACTTACTTAAAATAATGTAATATCCCAATCTTCACCCCTTATGCAAATCGAAGCACCCCGGACAACCCACAACCAATATCAACCACTGTAGCCGCCTTCCCCTCCAGGCAGCCACACACAGCCACATACATCTCCATCCACGTCACACAAGACAACAGCCAACGAGTGTGTCCACCACACAGAAACCTTTGGCAATGCAACAACCGAACACCCAGACAACCAACAACAAAACCCAATCCATCTCCATGGCTCATCCAGCAGTTCCAACTTAATCCAGCTTCACATACCGATTTCCCCAAAAACTCGTGAAACTTCACCCCCATTTTGGAAAAACCCTGGACTAAACCCTGACACCCTAAATAACTTCAGACCCATCTCCAACCTACCCTTTCTGTCAAAAGTTTTGGAACGTGCTGTGGCCACTCAACTCAAACATCACCACTCTGCCAATAACCTGTATGAAACATCCCAATCCGGATTCTGCTCCAGCCACAGTACTGAAACTGCTCTCCTCAAAATCACCAGCGACCTTTTCTCTCCTCTGATGCCGGCAACCTCAACATTTTCATCCTCCTCACCTCAACGCCTCCTTTGACATCATCAATCACACCATCCTCCTCACCCTGTTTAGACCGGCTTGTGCCTATTAAACCCAAATTAGTTCACCCCCAAGCCTACAAGGACCACCTACAGCACTGCAAAGATGTCCTCTACTCCACCTACTACCCTCAAATTATCCACTCTGGCTCCGGGATCCCAAAAGCACTCTTCTCTACAATAAACAAACTAAATAAACAAACTTTACAACGTGAACAAACTCCTCAGCTCCCTGGATACCACCACCTTGCTCCACACACCTGTTGGTGCACACCTGTGCACTCACACCTGGTGCCACCTGCACCCTCCTTCCTTCCTGGACCATTCATCCAAAGCAAAATTGACAGCATCTACAACAGCTTAATCACCACAATTCACTCCCCCTTAAGGTGTCCCCCAAGGTTCAGTTCTTGGCCCCCTCCTCTTCGTCCTGTACCTATCCCCCCTTGGTCACTTAATCCGTCATGCACCATAGCCAATGCACCATGGTCTCCAATTCCACTGCTTCACCGATGACATCCAGCTTTTTCATCTCCACCAAATCGTGCTCCACCACCACCCACTCTATCCTGACAAACTGCCTAACTGAAATAAAATTCTAGCTTCAGATCAGCTTCCTCGAACTTAACTACGCTAAATCTGAATTAATCTTCATTCCCCCCAACATCGATGGTTTCCCAGTATCCACATCCGGAATCTTGGCATCATCATTGACCAAAACCCTCTCCTTTGAAAAATACACTAAACAGATCATAAAGACCTTAAACCTTAATCATAAAAACTGAAAAATGCTTCGCCATGGAATAGTCCACCACTCATATAAATAATCATAAGAGTTCTGCGAAACATCTCCATCTTTAAAACTTAGCCAACCATTTTTAAACCACATGTTTTCCCCCCAGAAACAAGTCACATTCTTTGTATATTGCCAACATTGTTCATCGTTTAAGTATCATCCAGAACTAAATTTTTATAAACCATCAACTTGTAGATGCATTTATTTATATCCCATTAACCCAAGAACTCTCAATTGCTTGGTTATATTTTAGTAATGTCATATATCCATATTTCTTTTCCAAATTGTTCCTGATATACACATTAATCCCATCTGTCTTCGTTTCCAGATGAACTCAAATCAGGAAATCAACACAAATCCTTATTACCTCCAATCAATTCAAAATTAAATCAACAATTCAAAACCAGATCGGATCAGCGATCAGAAATCACTTTTCCAATCAACACATTCCAAGCAACAATTCATTCAAAGACCAAGCTTAAAAACACAACTCTCATCTTACTGTGACAAGTAAGCAACCAACCTACTTCACACTAAACAAATAACTTTTCATCACCCCTTTCTTCTCCACCGCCTCTTACATTTAAACAGATCATAATTACTCACTCATACACTGTTGCCCATCACCCAGTTGCCCCAGACCCAAACACAGGTTTGAAATCCCAGTAGGTTGTTCTTCAATCCCAACCATCATGTGATCCCAACATCTCTCCATTTATTTCGTTCCTCATGGGGTTGGTGTTTTATGGCCTTTACCTCTTACCCAATCACACTGCACATTATTCCCCGTCCTTGATGGATAATTTTACATCCAGATGGGCACAGCATCCCATTTTTGGCGACCCAGCCCTAAAACAAGCCCCTGGACTCCTTGCAGGCTGGACCAAAACCCCCGGACGAAGTTGCATCCCCAAACCCGTCCATATAAACTCCATTGTTGTCCTGTTCATCTCTCTGTGTTACATTTACATTTTGTGACTCACAGCTCCTGCCTCCATGGAACAATGACGCCTGAGCACTCAATTAGCCCTCCCAGTACCAAAGACTTACAATCAGACCGACAGACAGACAAATAACAGAGGCATGTCGCCAGCCCCAGCACAGGACATCCCCTTTCCGGGCAGGCATAATATAATCCACAGCATCGAAATGCCAATTTCGATCCGGAGCCTCGCAAAGCCAAAATCCATGCATGCGTGCTCCATCATGCAACCCGATCTGTACTCGGTGCGCCCGGCGCCCCCTATACTCAGTGAGTTATAATAACCACAATATCTCTGGCACCCAACTCGTGATACCACAATTTAATCCACGTTACTTGCATCTCTTCATCCTCACAAATGTCCTCCATTTAACGTGACTCGAATCCATCTCAAATCCCCACAGCTCGATCGAACACGTCACTGTATTCGACCCGGTTAAATTAAATTCCAAGCGTACTGTCCCTGACTGACGCTTCCACAACAACAAAAAACTCGATATTCTCTGTCCACTAATTATGTACATGATTTTGGTTTTACCCACAATATAATGTCCCGATATTCTCCAGATTTAAGTCCTATATATCCTGTCGTTAAAGCAACACCCTGTAGACTGACTCCGCCTGTCGTTCTTCCAAGGTTAGTGAATTACCTCTGACCTTTCCCTTGCATATCTCGAACAAAGGTCAACTAAACTTTAAAAGGTCAAACTTCGAATTGGGGTAACCAGCGCTTTATTTTTCCGCAAATAATACAAGTCCGGCGTCATTCCCTGCAAGAACCACATCCAGACAGACAAATGACCCTTATTGAGGCTCTACATCGCAAAATGCTAGCTTCTACGAATCCAACAACCGTCACACTTCGTCCAAGGACCTTCCGTACGAGGCGTGCTTCACAATGCCCATCGCACATCCTTCCTCGTTCGCACAACGCTTCATCAACGCACCTCCTCGCGTCCACACCTTGGCACAAGCCACACCACATACCGACAGTTGAAACCTCGACCGTCCTCCTTCCTCGGATCAGCGTTCTGTTGAAAACGTGACATTTCTGCTCAAATTATTGAATTTCCAAATACTCTCCCTGCAGCGCCCGTGAGGCAGCTTGTCCCACATTATCTGCCTCCAGACCCATATGCGTTTTAATAACTTAACCTTATCAGCATCGTTCGCCAGCATACCCTTTGTCCGGCGCATCGATCATCCCAAATGCTTCGATGCATCTTCCAGCCGCCACTCCGCACTGTACCTTACTGTATGAACAAGACTTCCTGTTGGAACTTGACTCCGGAAATTAATTACTCTGTCTTGAAATCGTTTATTTTAGCCATCTTAAATAAATCCATCCATCTATCCATCTTATAAATCCATCTTAAATAACGTATTCGTCCTGTGACATTGCCTGGCATATATGTCGCAGCCGGCCACTATTCCGACATGGCTCATGACTCATGTCTAATTCTGACAAGAAGATGAAGGATGAAGGACATGACATGAAGAAGAAGATTCTGACAAGATACTGACATGTGAACGTCCGACATCCAGCAAAGTCGAAATGACCCACAATGCATTTGGGCACACACTTCCTCTGAGAGTGGGCGAGTTATCGCCGGCACTCTGAGCAACCTCATCGCACCCGACCCCAAAATGCACTATATGACACCAATTTCAAAGGTGAGCTGCCTCAGCGATACATCCCACACATACAATCCACAATATCTGCCATTGAATGAACTCTTCAATTCAAGTAAAACACACATATTGATTCGAATTCTGCAACCATCTCCAAGAAACCGCTTCATATCAACAGTAGATCGACAAGGGCACTCCGGGTGCTTTCCTGACCCGATTTATATCAATTCGCTTCCCAAACAACTCCCAAACAGATGAAAATCCGGACTCAGTTCAGGACCTCGCCTGTTCTCTCGGATAGACGTTAAAATGGACATTCCCGGCCTGAATTTCCCCCAAGTCGAGCAGATCGCTTACAAAGTTTCACACCGAAACCCTCTGCTTTGCACATGACACACAGACAAACACATTGGCCAGACACACACGTCAATTAACATCCCAATATACATTCATTCCTCATTCATGTTACGTCTCTCATTCAAGGAAAAGGATTTTTTGGGACGGGTTTGGACGGGGGGTGGGTTGAGGTGGAAAGGGGAGGCAGGGCGGGGGGTGTTGGGGTGTTGCCTAGAGCCCCGGGGCTGAGCTCAGGTCTTGGGGGGGGGGTTGGGGGCATGGTGGCTACCTCCCCTTTCGCGGGGTCTTGGTCCGGATTATGGACGAGCGGCATTAGCCGCTGATTTGCTTGCTTAACTACCTCCTTAATTGTTTTGTCCTGAACTTTGCTTCCTGAACTTGCTTCCTTTGGCTCTGAAGCTTCAAATTCCTACAATGCAGCTCCTGCTTCAATTTTCAATATTTCAAAACCTAACCTGTCCTTCTCACCCTGTGGCCACCTGGCCCATTTCCTGTGAGCTTATTTATTTTCTCTGGTCCACCAGGTTCTGGCCTGTTTCTATCTGGACCTTCTAAGTTCACCACAGCCCATCTTTCCCTGGCATGCAATGGCATACCCCATCTTGTCTCTGGGCTGTTCCTTCCTGGAAAGTTCTCGGCCTGGCTCGACCTCACTTTCCCCCCTTCCCTTTTACCGAACGTTATCTTCACCGATATCCTGCGCAAATCCTTTTACTGGCCATGTTCCTATGGCCTTCTATGTTCCTATGGCTTTCTATCTAAGTTTAGCCACAGCCCTTCGTTCCCTGGCATGCAATGGCATACCCCATCTTGTCTCTGGGCTGTTCCTTCCTGGAAAAATCTTGGCCACCTGGTTTCAACCTATATGGCTGTCCGACCTCATTTTCCCCTCCTGGTGCTAACTGTAACTTTAAGCTTACTGTTAAGTCCTTCCTGGTTTATCCTTACTTATTTATCCTGGCTTTAACAAAGCTACGCCATTCTGAGGCCTAAATGAGCCTCTACTTACAATTTCTGTTCGAGTGCAGACAGCGGGGAAGACAAGGAGACTGAACCCGCGCGAGGGAGGAAGGTACGAATTTGGAATAATAGCCCTCTGATATAAAACAACTCCCACCTTTAATCAAATCAACGTGCCGGCGCCGGCCTCAGGTCAGCCTTCCTCCTGTCCCTCGGGCTCCGTTTCCCGTCCTCCGCGTCTGTTGACACCCCACTCCTGGTACCATCTGTGAAGAATCAGCTCTTCGTTTGCAAAAGAAGTCCACAAATAGCCTGAAAAATGACGCAGTTTATTAAAAACCAACTTATACAGATCCGGAGGAGGCCAAGACATCTATAGCAAGAGCCAGTCTCATGCCACGTCAAGCCTTCCTGAAAACACATTGATTCCCAGTCCATTTATATAGGGACACGTTTTATCAGGAAATCTCCGAGGGAACAAACAACACTGGGAGAGGTTCCTCCCACCGTTATCATTCGGGGGAGTCAGCCCGTCCTTATCATTTGGACCAAATGTTTCTCTGGGCTCCGAGAAAACAGAAATGTAACTCACAATGAGGAGAGTGTATGCTTAGCCAAACAAACCCATATATTTTATGGGTTTGTGTACATGAGTAATCCAAAGCATGTTTATACAGAGTCATGCGTTGCTGAGATTAAAACAAAATATATATGGTTAACGATCATGTCATTCTACTAGCATTACGCTAAAACAAGCGCATGTGGGCGTGGTTTTACGACCAGCCTCGAAAAAAGCACACGTATACAATTTGTTCAGCAAGACCTCATTTTAAGCCTTTCCTCATCCAAAACTAAAACGAAGCAAAAACCCTTTATTTACTTTATGAAATAGCATTTTTAGACATCATATAAATCATAACACATTAGCACCCAACGTCTATAACTGAACTTTAGGCAATAACAAATCTACTACTTGACATATATATATATATATATATATATATATATATATATATATATATATATATATATATATAATCGTTAGATTAAATAAGACGCGGACGTAGCTTCAGGACGTCGATCTTTAATTGTCGACAAGCTTTCGACCAACAAAGGTTTTTGTAGACTCAGAAGAAGACCTTTGTTGGTCGAAAGCTTGTCGACAATTAAAGATCGACGTCCTGAAGCTACGTCCGCGTCTTATTTAATCTAACGATTATTTATTCAATGCAAATGAGATGCCCTGCTCGTACTGTGGAGTTTCTACTATTTCTTGCAGTTATATATATATATTTATATATATATATATATATATATATATATATATATGTATGTATGTATGTATGTATGTATGTATGTGTATATATATATATATATATATATACATATATATATATATATACTGTATATACATATATATATATATACATATATATATATATACATGTATATATATATATATATATATATGTATGTATGTATATATATATATATATATGTATATGTGTATGTATATATATATATATATATATATGTATATGTATATATATATATATATATATATATATATGTATGTATGTATGTATGTGTATATATATATATATATATGTATATATATATATATATATATATACATATATATTTTGATGTAATTAAATTCATTCTGATGCTATCGAGTGTTTGCCACATTTCTATCAACTAGCAACGGTACCCACCCTAATAGGCGAGGCTTCAATTGTGAGGTCCAAATGAAAAGGCCAAATATCAGAAATTGAACGCTTTTATTATTTTAAACGATTTATATAAACATCCGTTAAATCATATCACATGCAAATCATCAAAATCTAAACAGTATTTGTAGAATTTCAAAAAAAGCCAAATCACTGTTCATATCGGTAAATATTATTCCATCGTTTTTGGAAAAACTGGAAAATTGGAAAAATTGGAAAAAAAATTGGGTAAACAATATAGCCTATTTTATTCAAGGGGGTCCCAGGATTACACACCCAAAATTTCGTTGCGATCGGTTCAGCCGTTTTTGCGGTACCTGGGGACAGACAGACAGACAGACAGACAGACAGGCATTTGGTGAATTATAGTAAGATATTGTACTCCGCAAATATTAACGGCCATTGATTTCCGTTTTTGGCCCGAGGTCTATCTTGTGCACAGGTACAATGTAAATTTTAGGGTGAATAAGACCGTATACTTACATTTCTGAAGTCTGGGCTAGTATCGGAGAGATCGAGCCCTTTAACAGTCGCATTGAATAACACTTGTGGTATTTATCGGTATTTGCTTTCTCCTGTGAAAGTACACATGATTTCGATGAAACTTGACCACGACCTTCATCGCCCCTGATGTACCAAAGTTTGTTCACGGCATTAAAAAAAATCGGGTCTTAAAGGGGCGTACAGGGGGGTTGCCCCCCAAAATAGATATTTGCTTTCTTTTGAGAAACTCCACACACTATTTCGATAAAACCTGACCACGACCTTCATCGCCCCTGATGTACCAAAGTTTGTTCCCTGCATTAAAAAAAAATCATGTTTTACAGCTCCAATTGTCACTGTGTACCATAGTTTGTGTATGTCTATATATATATAGTCCCTGGGCTATTACAATGTATTCCTTGTACTTCATGAACAGATCAGATATGTCAAAGAAGTGTTCCTTTTTTTTTTCCCCCTCTGTGGCAATGGCACAGCTGAGTTCTCATGGTGCATAGCAAGGCCCACGTGTGTGTTATTCCATCTAACCAACTGAAATTCTCATGATGCTCAGCTACAAGTTTAATTTGGATCGTGGATCGATGATATGATTATATGATCGTGGATCTCACGTCATCAAAAGAAACCCCCCAAGACGTCTGGGCGTAAAGCTTGTTAACATTTCTAAATGCTGCTTTGAGCAATGTGTCCACACAAATTGGTTGGACGCCTTAAACAATGACTGTATTATCAAAAGTGTGTGCAATAACGTCTAGATTGTTTCTCCTTTTCTTTTTCTTTTGCCCAACACCAGCAATTTTTAACATGCCGAGATTACTTGTGCTAATCCGTTTTGCTCCCTCTCGTTCCCACCTTCTCAGATTAAACAAACAGTTCCCGCTTTGCAAATTTGCAGCATGTGACGTGCAGCATTTCACACGCTAATTTGCTTCTTTTGCCTGTAATTCTTCTCAGTGATTACTTGCATAATATCTTGCATAGAATGTCATATTGTACAAGGCATTCAGAAAGTATTCAGACCCCTTCACTTTTTCACATTTTGTTATGTTGCAGCCTTATTCTGATATCGTTTAAATTCAATTTTTCCCTCATCAATCTGCACTCAATACCCCATAATGACGAAGAGAAAACAGGATTTTAGAAAGTTTTGCAAATTTATTAAAAAGAAAAAACTGAAATATCACATTGACATAAGTATTCATACCCTTTGCCATGACACTTGAAATTTAGCTCAGGTGCCTCCCATTTCTCTTGATCATCTTTGAGATGTTTCTACCCCTTGATTAGAGTCCACCTGTGGTAAATTCTATTGATTGGACATGATTTGGAAAGGCACACACCAGTCTATATAAGGTCTCACAGCTGACAATGCATATCAGAGCAAAAACCAAGCCATGAGGTCGAAGGAACTGCCTGCAGATCTCAGAGACAGGATTGTGTCGAGGCACAGATTTGGGGAAGACTACAAAAAAAAATTCTGCTGAATTGAAGGTTCCCAAGAGCACAGTGGCCTCCATAATTCTTAAATGGAAGAAGTTTGGAACAACCAGGACTCTTCCGAGAGCTGGCCGCCCGGCCAAACTGAGCAATCGGGGGAGAAGGGCCTTGGTAAGAGAGGTGACCAAGAACCCGATGGTCATTCTGGCTGAGCTCCAGAGATCCTGTGTGGAGATGAGAGAAACTTCCAGAAGGACAACCATCACTGTAACACTCCACCGATCTGGGCTTTATGGCAGAGTGGCCAGACGGAAGCCTCTCCTCAGTGAAAGACACATGAAAGCCCGCTTGGAGTTTGCAAAAAAGCACCTAAAGGACTCTCAGACTGTGAGAAACAAGATTTTGTAGGCTTTCATGTGTCTTTCACTGAGGAGAGGCTTCCATCCAGCCACTCTGCCATAAAGCCCTGATCAGTGGAGTGTTGCAGTGATGGTTGTCCTTCTGGAAGTTTCTCCCATCTCCACACCGATCTCTGGAGCTCAGCCAGAATGACCATCGGGTTCTTGGTCACCTCTCTTACCAAGGCCCTTCTCCCCCGATTGCTCAGTTTGGCCGAGCGGCCAGCTCTCGGAAGAGTCCTAGTTGTTCCAAACTTCTTCCATTCAAGAATTATGGAGGCCACTGTGCTCTTGGGAACCTTCAATGCAGCAGAATTTTTTTGTAGGTTTCCCCAGATCTGTGCCTCGACACAATCCTGTCTCTGAGCTCTGCAGGCAGTTCCTTCGACCTCATGGCTTGGTTTTTGCTCTGATATGCATTGTCAGCTGTGAGACCTTATGTAGACAGGTGTGTGCCTTTCCAAATCATGTCCAATCAATTGAATTTACCACAGGTGGACTCCAATCAAGGTGTAGAAACATCTCAAAGATGATCAAGAGAAATGGGAGGCACCTGAGCTAAATTTCAAGCGTCATCGCAAAGGATCTGAATACTTATGTCAATGTGATATTTCAGTTTTTTCTTTTTAATAAATTTGCAAAACTTTCTAAAAGCCTGTTTTCTTTGTCATTATGGGGTATTGTTGAGTGTAGATTGATGAGGGAAAAAATGAATTTAAACGATTTCAGCATAAGGCTGCAACATAACAAAATGTGAAAAAGTGAAGGGGCTGAATACTTTCTGAATGCACTGTATATCTACTTTATTCAGCCAAATACAAAAGCATTGTTTCATTATTGGACCATATGAGTGGTATTCATTCTGGAACCCATTGTTAGGGTCATATTTTGTCTCATCAGTTGTTGTGCTCATTTGGTTAATTTGTAATATAAATACAAACTAATACATATCTGCCATTACAATGTCAGGATACATTTCAGTAGGGTAAAGATTTTAAAAAACTGTATTACAGAGAAGTAACGACTGATTTATACAGACTACCCTCTTCACCCTTTTTAGTACCTCACAGATAGAAAGTCTTCACTATGTGCCA
This sequence comes from Myxine glutinosa, assembly GCF_964187855.1. Taxonomy (NCBI): domain Eukaryota; kingdom Metazoa; phylum Chordata; class Myxini; order Myxiniformes; family Myxinidae; genus Myxine; species Myxine glutinosa. The sequence goes on along the minus strand of NC_136262.1, from coordinate 222,031,704 downwards.
CTGATTGAGTTATACAGGTTTTAATTGTAGACCTGGTAAAGGTGGTAAATTTGCTGTACAACATGATAAGTTTGTATTTCTTTTCCCAAGGGCTTCTTCCGTCGCAGCCAGCAAAACAATGCGACATACTCGTGCCCACGGCAGCGGAACTGTCTCATCGATCGCACCAATCGCAACCGCTGCCAGCATTGCCGCCTGCAGAAGTGTCTCGCTCTTGGCATGTCTCGGGACGGTGTGTGGTGCACTCTGTAGCACATCTTTATATACGAGAATTAGATCCTCTCTTACTTGATATCAGACCCTGTGCATGGAAGGCCGCATATGTATACAGTACTGTATATATATATATATATATATATATATATATATATATATATATATATATATATATATATATATATATATATATATATATATATATATATACATACACACACACACACACACACACACACACACACAGTATATATAACCTGGTGTTGGCTTAGCGGTTAGGGTGCCGGCTTGGGATCCTAGGATCCTGGGTTCGAATCCCGGTCGATCGCTGAATTAACGCCAAGGGGGTCGACTCAGCCTGTCATCCTTCCGAGGTCGGCAAATTGAGTACCAGCTTGCTGGGATGAATGATCCCCGTGTGTACCCTGGGTTAGAATAGGTACACCGTATCCCTGCGCATCGTAAGAGCGTGACCAAGGGTTGGCGTCAGGAAGGGCATCCGGCCATAAAAACATTGCCTCAAACAGGGAACCTTGATTGTCATGGGGCCCGCAAGGCTAACCCCCGCTCTAGCGGGGAAAATGGCCTTAAAACGATCATTCATTCATTCATTCATTCATTCATATATATATATATATATATATATATATATATATATATATGTATTATACACATACAGAACATATGGAGATAGGGAGGGATATACAGGAGGTACAGTAAAATATGTTAGAGTAGGGAAGGAGCAGGTTAGATCTGGGATAGAAAATAAACTGAGATGTATATGACTTAAAGGTTAGGTGGGATAAGGTCGGAAGTTGCACTATTTTTGCATATGTAGTATGTAGACTGCACCTGAAGGAATTATATACAATAAGAACTGGAGTAGGGCGGTGGGTACTGCTTATTGGTGTTGAGCAAGATGCTTTGCCATGACAAAATATGCTTATTTAATATTCAGAGGTATCATTTCGTATATAAGAGGGTGATCTATAATGAAGTCCCCATTTTAAATATCGAGATACTCTGTTGTAAGAAGAGCATTCATTTTTTTTCTTGAAAGCTTGTTTATTGCTGTTAATATTCTACTTTTTTTTGGCTTTCAGATTAATCCATTATGGCTGAGATTGTGCAACAGTTAAAGAGCATGAATTTCTGCATGGTATGACGTTTGGCAGTCTGTAATTGTAGTTCAAAGGATGTGGCAGCAAGAAATAGGAAGATATGCCACTTTGGTTCAAAAAACGAGTAAAAATTACCTTTAACAAAGGATTATAACAACTGGTTCCATCAATGACGGAAGAAGATAGGGAAGTCATACCACAAGGAGATCACAAGAAAACATTGACCGAGTATGAGACGCATTCACAAGGAGCCCAAAGATGTCGATCAGACTAGCGGTGAGGGAGAGTGGAATACGTTTTCATGCAATTCAGGCAATGTTGAAGGACTTAGGATGGAAACCAAATCATACCAGACCTTATTATGTTCAGCAGTTGTTTCCAGATGACTGTGACAAGAGGATGGAGTTTTGTGAACATTTCCTTCGGTGGATTGATGACTCTGTCCAGGTGTGTTAAATAGCATTATCTTGTCTGACGAGGCTGTTTTTCCTGTTGGTGGTTTTGTCAACAGGCATAAAGTGCCATTACTGGTCAGGAAATGATAGACAAACACAGCTAGATCCGGCCAAAGCTGCTTGTCTGGTGCGGAATTATTTCAGACCAACTCATTGGACTTTACATCTTTTGCGATACAATGAATGGACAGAGATACTTGGAAATGCTTCAAAACTTTCTTCTCCCAAAAATTCAGCAATGGCGCAACACAACACAGATGAAAGGCTTTTTATGCAAGATGGTGTCCCTCTGCACTTCTCAATTGAAGTTCGTAATTGGTTGGATACCCACTTTCCACACAGATGGAACGGGCAACGAGGGCCAATAGTGGCCATCCACTTGTCCTGATTTAACGCCATGCGATTTTATTTATTTCGTTTGTGGGGATGACCTAAAGAAAAGGTGTTTGCCAGCAAACCCGCTAACATGGATGAATTAGAAAGTTCTATCTGCAATGTTTCTGCCGATTAGCCAGAGGAGTTTCTTAGGGGATCGGTGGAAAATGTTGGCGAACCATTGGAAACGTTCTGAGAACGGAGGAGTTAATGTTGAAATTTGATATTCACAAATTAAAATGGCAATAAAGCACCTTCAAAAACAACAACATTTTGGTGTTATATTTATATTAACAACATGGTATTTCCTGTCTTCCCATTTCTTAGCGACAAAACATCTTTCACCTGCAAACTGTCAAGCCTCGTACCGTGCAGCAATTTCCTCTCTTTGAGCAACAGTTAATCTCTCAGCCATAAAGTATCAATCTGAAAGCAAAGAAAAACAATTGTGGTAATAAACAAGCTTTCATACAACAACAACAGCAACAACAACAACCACAAAATACCTATTACAACAACTGCGTATTTCTTTGGGGAGTGATCTCCCTCTGGCAGTCCTCCCCTTTCTCCTCCTAGCTGGATAAATAGAAAGAACCACCTTTAGAGGCCATTTTTCCCCACAGAGCAGGGGTTGAGCCTTTTTCAGGCACCGTGGTCCCCTTTTTGAAGCAATGTTTTATGGCCGGATGCCCTTCCTGCCGCCAACCCATCATCACCATCGCCACACGACAAATTTCCTTATTCATACTTAAAGATCCAAACCAGCACACATGCACACACACACACACACACACACACACACACACACACACACACACACACACATACACACACACACACACACACACATACACACACACACACACACACACACACATACACACACACACATACACACACACACACACACACACACACACACACACACACACAAACACACACACACGGTTTTTTTTTTGGTTTTTTTTTGTATACAGAATCGAGGCTCGTGAAAGAGCTAACATTTATCACACAAACAAATCAAACAGACAAACAAACAAAGTATATAAAAAGGGGAGCGGTAGACAAGATGGGGAGAGAAGGGGAAGTACATAAACACAACATTTGAGAGCAGGGACATCGGGAATGTGTGGGAGGGAGAGGGCTTGGGGGGCGGCGGCGTGGGAAGGTGGGGGGAGGTGTGGGAGAAGTATAAACACAAGGACACCAAGGACTTCCAGGAAAGAAGTTGGTATTTCAAAAAAGTGGATTTGGGGTGAAATTAGCGGGGGTAGAAAAGATCAAGCTTTTGGATGGGGGAAGATAAGCGATGGTGGTGAACAGCTGTTTTAAAGCCCTGGAGGGAGGAGTGGGATTGAAGAGAGTGAGGGAGTTTGTTCCAGAGGCGGGAGAAAAGAGGAATGAAGGAGTGAAGGTGAGCAGAGAGTCTTGATTTTGGCAGTTTAACCATAAGAGGGTTGCAAGCAGATCTTGTGCGACCTGTAGGAATATTTGGGGGACAGAGCCCAGAGAGAGCTGGAGGAGCAAGGCCGGAGAGGAGTCTGTAGAAGACAGAAAGACCACCAACCTGCCTGTGGTGAGTAAGTGAAAGGCCCTCGGAGGTAGCTTCATCGCGGGAGATTCCAATGAATCTGAATGCTTTGGTTTCAACAGCGTGAAGACGAGCTAGGTGTGAGGCAGGGGCACCAGCCCAGAGGGGAGAGCAGTATTCCATTGAGCTGCGGATGAAAGCCTTATATGTGGTGAGGAGCTCAGGTGTGCCAAGGAAGGACTTCACACGACGGAGGATGCCCAGTCGGCGACTGGCTTTGGAGGCCAGATTTGAAATGTGGTTTTCCCAGGAAAGATCATGGCAGATAGTGAGACCCAAACGCTTGAGTGACAGAACTTATTGGAGAGGATTATTCAGAAAGTGGATGGGAGGGTTGTCCAGTCGGTCTTTTCGGAGAGACATCGTAAGAGTGTGAGATTTGTCAGGATTGAAAGACATGTTCCACTTGTTTGCCCAGTCTGTGATTTTGTCCAGGTCTGCAGAGAGTGAGGAGGCTGCAGACTGCCGATCTGAGGGATAAGGAATGGAGCGGCAGAGAGTGGAGTCATCAGCAAAGAGATAGAGAGGATTTTCAAGAGAGTCAGAGAGATCATTGATGAAGACCAGAAAAAGCACAGGGCCCAGAACACTGCCTTGGGGAACTCCAGCCTGAACAGGAAGAGGAGATAAGAGAAACCCATTCAGGGCCACATGTTGACTACGACTAGAGAGGAAGTCCGCCAGCCATGCGTGGAGATTTCCATGGATACCAAAGGAGGAGAGTTTGGGTTCGTTACAATAACTCAATAACTCATCACCAGATATAACATTCTGTTCTCCAGAACCTTCCACCAAAATAATGCGGAGAACAGTATCTATCATTATTACCCTAGATGGACACCACCAATGCAAACCCCAAAAATTCACTAATTACAAAAAAGCAGTTTAAGGACGATTTTAAGCATGACACTGAACAAGAATTCCAACAACTCGACACTAACATCACTAGCATTGACATCCACATCAAACAGTTCAATATAATCCTCACAATCGTAGGTACCAAATACCTTCCGAAGGGCAACTTCAAAACATACAATCCTAACTACACGCCACAAATCGAAATCGCACATCTCATCAAACAACGAGACAACCTTGAACACAATATACCAACACCCAAAGCACCAGACAATGTAGAAAGGATTCAAACACGAAACACAGAAATCGACAACAAAATATTCATGAAAAAAACACCAACAGGCACTCCTTTCTACACACACTAAACCACTCAGCGAATACCAAACACTTGTACAAAACCATAAACTGCATAGATAACTCCAAGTGTCATAACACCCTCGCATGCAGTAATAACTACCACAGACAGCACAGGGTCAGAAAAACAACAAGCAACAAACCTTCATAACTACCACAGACAACATACAATCAGATAAACAAGCAACATACCATCATAACTACCACAGACAGCATACGATCAGATAAACAACAAGCAACATACCATCATAACTACCACAGACAGCATACAATCAGATAAACAACAAGCAACATACCATCATAACTACCACAGACAACATACAATTCGACAAACAACAAGCAACATACCATAATAATTACCACAGACAACATACAGTTAGATAAACAACAAGCAACATACCATAATAATTACCACAGATAACATACAATTAGACAAACAACATGCAACATACCTTCATAACTACCACAGACAACATACAATCAGATAAACAACAAGCAACATACCATCATAACTACCACAGACAACATACAATTAGATAAACAACAAGCAAAATACCCTCATAACTACCACAGACACATACAATCATATAAACAACAAGCAACATACCTTCATAACTACCAGAGACAGCATACAATCAGATAAACAACAAGCAACACACCATCATAACTACCACAGACAGCATAAAATTAGATGAACAACAAGCAACATACTTTCATAACTACCACAGACAACATACAATCAGATAAACAACAAGCAACATACCATCATAACTACCACAGACAACATACAATCATAGAAACAACAAGCAACATACCATCATAACTACCACAGACAACATACAATCATATAAACAACAAGCAACATACCCTCATAACTACCACAGACAGTATGCAATCAGATAAATAACAAGCAACATACCTTCAAAACTACCACAGACAGTATGCAATCAGATAAACAACAAGCAACATACCATCATAACTACCACAGACAACATGCAATCAGATAAACAACAAGCAACATACCATCATAACTACCACAGACAGTATGCAATCAGATAAATAACAAGCAACATACCTTCAAAACTACCACAGACAACATACAATCAGATAAGCAACATACCATCATAACTACCACAGACAGTATACAATCAGATAAATAACAAGCAACATACCTTCATAACTACCACAGACATCATACAATCAGATAAATAACAAGCAACATACCATCATAACTACCACAGACAACATGCAATCAGATAAACAAGAAGCAACATAAAATAATAATTACCACAGACAACATACAATCAGATAAACAAGAAGCAACATAAAACAATAATTACCACAGACAACATACAATTAGATGAACAACAAGCAACATACCTTCAAAACTACCACAGACAACATACAATCAGATAAGCAACATACCATCATAACTACCACAGACAACACACAATCAGATAAACAACAAGCAACATACCATCATAACTACCACAGACAACATACAATCAGATAAACAACAAGCAACATACCATCATAACTACCACAGAAACATACGATTAGATAAACAACAAGCAACATACCATCATAACTACCACAGTCAACATACAATCAGATAAACAACAAGCAACATACCATCATAACTACCACAGACAACATGCAATCAGATAAACAACAAGCAACATACCATCACAACTACCACAGACAACACACAAGGAGATAAACAACAAGCAACATACCATCATAACTACCACAGACAACATACAATTAGATAAACAACAAGCAACATACCATCACAACTACCACAGACAACACACAAGTAGATAAACAACAAGCAACATACCATCATAACTACCACAGACAACATGCAATCAGATAAACAACAAGCAACATACCATCATAACTACCACAGACAACATGCAATCAGATAAACAACAAGCAACATACCATCATAACTACCACAGACAACATGCAATCAGATAAACAACAAGCACCATGCCATCATAACTACCACAGACAACATGCAATTAGATAAACAACAAGCAACACACCATCATAACTACCACAGACAACATGCAATCAGATAAACAACAAGCACCATGCCATCATAACTACCACAGACAGCATACCATCAGATAAACAACAAGCAACATACCATCACAACTACCACAGACAACATACAAGTAGATAAACAACAAGCAACATACCATCATAACTACCACAGACAACATGCAAGTAGATAAACAACAAGCAACATACCATCATAACTACCACAGACAACATACAAGTAGATAAACAACAAGCAACATACCATCACAACTACCACAGACAACATACAAGTAGATAAACAACAAGCAACATACCATCATAACTACCACAGACAACATACAAGTAGATAAACAACAAGCAACATACCATCACAACTACCACAGACAACATACAAGTAGATAAACAACAAGCAACATACCATCATAACTACCACAGAACACATGCAATCAGATAAACAACAAGCAACATACCATCATAACTACCACAGACAACATGCAATCAGATAAACAACAAGCACCATGCCATCATAACTACCACAGACAGCATACCATCAGATAAACAACAAGCAACATACCATCACAACTACCACAGACAACATACAAGTAGATAAACAACAAGCAACATACCATCATAACTACCACAGACAACATGCAATCAGATAAACAACAAGCAACATACCATCATAACTACCACAGACAACATGCAATCAGATAAACAACAAGCAACATACCATCATAACTACCACAGACAACATGCAATCAGATAAACAACAAGCAACATACCATCATAACGACCACAGACAACATGCAATCAGATAAACAACAAGCAACATACCATCATAACTACCACAGACAACATGCAATCAGATAAACAACAAGCAACACACCATCATAACTACCACAGACAACATACAATTAGATAAACAACAAGCAACATACCATCACAACTACCACGGACAACATACAATCAGATAAACAGCAAGCAACATAACATCATAACTACCACAGACAGCATACGATCAGATAAACAACAAGCAACATACCATCATAACTACCACAGACAACATGCAATCAGATAAACAACAAGCAACATGCCATCACAACTACCACAGACAACATACAATCAGATAAACAGCAAGCAACATACCATCACAACTACCACTGACAACATACAATCAATAAGCTACAAGCAACATACCATCATAACTACCACAGACAACATACAATCAAATAAACAACAAGCAACATACCATCATAACTACCACAGACAACATGCAATCAGATAAACAACAAGCAACATGCCATCACAACTACCACAGACAACATACAATCAGATAAACAGCAAGCAACATACCATCATAACTACCACAGACAACACGATCAGATAAACAACAAGCAACATACCATAATAATTACCACAGCCAACATACAATTCGACAAACAACAAGCAACATGCCATCATAACTACCACAGACAACATACAATCAGATAAACAGCAAGCAACATACCATCACAACTACCCTAAACAACAAGCAACATACCATCCTAACCACCACAGACAGCATTCAATCAGATAAACAACAATCAACATACCATCATAACTACCACAGACAACATGCAATCAGATAAACAACAAGCACCATGCCATCATAACTACCACAGACAACATGCAATCAGATAAACAAAAAGCAACATACCATCATAACTACCACAGACAACATGCAATCAGATAAACAACAAGCAACATACCATCATAACTACCACAGACAGCATTCAATCAGATAAACAACAAGCAGCATACCATCATAACTACCACAGACAGCATTCAATCAGATAAACAACAAGCAACATACCATCATAACTAACACAGACAACATGCAATTAGAAAAACAACAAGCAACATGCCATCATAACTACCACAGACAACATGCAATCAGGTAAACAACAAGCAACATACAATCACAACTACCACAGACAACATACAATCAGATAAACAGCAAGCAACATACCATCATAACTACCACAGACAACACGATCAGATAAACAACAAGCAACATACCATCATAACTACCACAGACAACATACAATTAGATAAACAACTAGCAACATACCATAATAATTACCACAGACAACATACAATTAGACAAACAACAAACAACATACCATCATAACTACCACTGACAACATACCATATGAAAAACAACAAGATACCATCCTCATCGACCATTACGCAAACACAAGTCACATAGGACCCAGAAAAGAGGAAAGCGATATTACAAGAGGCAAACTCAGCTGCCAACTCGACACCACGACCACCATTAACTCCTGCACAAACAACAAAAATCACCAAAAACATCAAAATTTCACAATCTACCGGCCTTGGTAGCAAGCTACCAACTCGACACCACAACCACCATTCACACCTGCACAAACAACAAAAATCACCAAAAACATCAAAATTTCACACACTACCAGCCTTGGTAACAAGCTACCAACTCAACACCACGACTACCATTCACACCTGCACAAACAATAAAAATCACCAAAAACATCAAAATTTCACACGCTACCGGCCTTGGTAGCAAGCTACCAACTCGACACCACGACCACCAATCCACTATTCACAACTGCACAAACAACAAAAATCACCAAAAACATCAAAATTTCACACGCTACCGGCCATGGTAACAAGCCACCAACTCAACACCACGAATACCATTCACACCTGCACAAACAATAAAAATCACCAAAAACATCAAAATTTCACACGCTACCGGCCTTGGTAGCAAGCTTCCAACTCGACACCACGACCACCAATCCACTATTCACAACTGCACAAACAACAAAAATCACCAAAAACATCAAAATTTCACACGCTACCGGCCATGGTAACAAGCCACCAACTCAACACCACGACCACTATAACTTACATTGAGAACACCTTGGACCACACGGCATATCAGCCCTCACAAATATAAGCAATTATTCCTACCAACACTCAATAATTCCCCAAATTTGGAAACTCGGCAAAATCCTTATCCACCTTAAACCAAACAAAGATCCCACCAAAGGAGCCTCTTACAGACCTATCACATTACTTTACACACCCTCCAAAGTTACAGAACACCTAATACTTACCCTCTCAAACCTTCACATCCCTCTCTCTCACACACAGCACACATTCAGAACAAACCACAACATTACACCTTTGATTGCTTTAACTGTAGAAAACTGCCAAAACACACTATTTTCACGACAGTAGACACCAGCAAAGCTTTTGACCATTGACATCCTCCCAAAACTTACTCACAAACAAAATATTCAACACAAATATGCACAACAACACCCAACTGTGGCTTGCCAACTACCTATCATGCAGATAGTCATACATAATTTTTAACAGCACGTCATCACGCACGCAATACTTTCCTAATGGAATCCCTTGAGGCTCAGTCCCCTTCCCAACACTATTTCATCTTTTCATGCACAACATTCCACAACCATCCCGTTGTGATGTGACCTCGAATGCAGACAACATAGCCATTACCTCTTCATATAGCAACATCAACACAGCCATAGCAACAAGACCAACTTCAACATTTCCTCAGCACCCTCCAAACCTGGCTCACCATGAACAGACTAAAAGTATCCCCCTCAAAATAAGCAGTCACTCCTTTAAGAAATTACACCAAGGAACATAGTGCTGCAACACATCACACTGAACAACATCCCGGTCACACACACACACACACGCACACATGCACGCACGCACGCACACACGCACACACCAAACAAGAATACTAGGTGTCACTTTCAAAACATCCAAGTCCTTTTCAGATCACAGTACAAACATAAAAAACATGCACACCCAGGCTGAACTATGCCAGCTCATCTTGGGTCTCCAGCCTATCAAACAAATCTCAACACCCTTCAGACCACATAAAACAAAGCCCTTCACATCATCACAGGTTGCACATTACCAACACTCATCGAGCACCTACACACAGAGGCAAAAATGTAAAAAATCTAAAATCAAATACCATTTGGACATGAGGTGTGCAGTTCTTCACAGCTGCATGTGCCAACCCTAACCACCCGTGTCACTACATACCAACCACCCATAGACCCCTGGACACATTAAGACGAGACCACAAAGGCACTACAATGACATCCTTCAAAACATCCGCCCACAGGTAAACGGCAACTACTACAAAAAACGCATCCATACCGACATCACCATGAACATAATAAAAACCTTGGCCCAAACTTCCTACAGACCTGCCCACTAAACCCCCACCATAGATGACACAGAAAAATTACTCCCCAGGTCTGATCATGTTCATCTTTCACGCTTCAGCTGTGGACACTGCCACCAACTCAACATAGTTGTTGGTGGCTTGTTGGTGGCTCAACCACTTGTTGGTGGCTCAACATAGTCATAGTTGGTGGCTTGCAGCTGTGGACACTGTGGTCCAAAGCGTTTACAGTACAAACACGGACTCGATGACACCACACTGACCACACCTGCAACCTCTACCATGCCACTCCACACACAATTACACACATGGAAGACCGTGCGGTCCTGCCTCTACGAACGCACGCAGCATCTTAGATGTGATTGATATCTGGTTCGCTCCCTGTATATCGGCTATCTCTGTGCTGTTTTAGTCTGTTCGAGCAGGACCGACTGCGATTAATCAACAACCGAATAGTTCTATATGTAATATAGGCCCTTAATTATAGATCATCCTGTAGTTTGGGATTTTAATATGATTATGACATGAATAAATAGTACTGTGGAGCATTTTTATTTTTATAATCTACCTCATTCAGTACTCTGACATTTGATTGAAACAAACTTTGCATAATTCATGCCACAATGATTTGGGGGGGGGGGGGGGGGGCAGGGGGATTAGGGTTAGGGTCGGTGGGATGTGTAAGGACTACGGGGGTTAATAGAACATCTTTTTCAGAAACATTAACGTAGCATATTTTCAGAAGCGCTTATTCTTGCCAAGGCATGATAGCAGGTAACAACTAATCTCTTGATGTTAATGATCACAACATGCCAGAGCATTTATACCTTACTGTTTAATATTCTTCTTTCAGTCAAGGTCGTATTTCGATGAGGAGGGGAGTGTCGTTGAAGCTGAAGGGAATGGTGGATGCTGCATGTGTGAGAAGTGTTATGATTTATGGGAGCGAGACATGGGTAATGAACGTAGAGCAGCAACGAAGGCTGGAAAGGGTGGAAATGCGAATGGTTCGGTGGATGTGTGAAGTATCGTTGAGAGAGAGGAAGACAAATGATGAATTGCGAAAGATGATGGGAATAGAGCCTGTGATTGATGCTGTGAAGAGAAACAGGTTGAGATGGTTTGGTCATGTGTTGAGGAAGGATGAAAGTGACTGGTTGAGAAGAGTGATGGAAATGAATGTAGAAGGAAGTAGAAGACGGGCAAGACCGAGAAAGACTTGGCTAAAGATGGTGGAAGAAGAAATGCGGGCAAGGGGGTTAACAAGGAGAGATGCAGTAAATAGGGCAAAATGGAGAAGATTGTCATGGGGACAGCAAGGCTAACCCCCGCTCTAGCAGGGAAAATGGCCTTAAAATGCATGTTGTTGTTGTTGTTGTTGTTGTTGTTGTTGTTGTAGTCAAGGTCGTATTTCGTCCCCATTGCATGCCGAAGATATCTTTACATCATGTACTATACATCCAATGGTAACTATATACCTACATGTATTTGTACATGAGAAACATTTTGCTACCTCGGAGACATGCTGAATGGAGAAGGTGGATCAGACTCGGCAACGGTTGCTCGAGTGAGATGTGCATGGAAGAAGTTTCGGGAACTGAGTGGCGTGCTGATGAGGAGGAGAGTGTCGCTGAAGCTGAAGGGAAAGGTGTATGCTGCATGTGTGAGAAGTGTTATGATTTATGGGAGCGAGACATGGGTAATGAACGTAGAGCAGCAACGAAGGCTGGAAAGGGTGGAAATGCGAATGGTTCGATGGATGTGCCGAGTATCGTTGAGAGAGAGGAAGACAAATGATGAATTGCGAAAGATGATGGGAATATTGCCTGTGATTGATGCTGTGAAGAGGAACAGGTTGAGATGGTTTGGTCATGTGTTGAGGAAGGATGAAAGTGACTGGTTGAGAAGAGTGATGGAAATGAATGTAGAAGGAAGTAGAGGACGGGGAAGACCGAGAAAGACGTGGCTAAAGATGGTGGAAGAAGAAATGCGGGCAAGGGGGTTAACAAGGAGAGATGCAGAAAATAGGGCAAAATGGAGAAGATTGTCATGGGGACCGCAAGGCTAACCCCCGCTCTAGCAGGGAAAATTGCCTTAAAATGCATGTTGTATTTGTACATGAGAAACTGCACTATTTCAAAGATTGGTAGAATTTATAGCTAGCCCTCAAGAAGATGTGCTAGGATTGACATTTGGCCTGTTTTGCCACTTATAACATAACAATGGTCTGACTGTTTTTTCTTGATTTTTACCATGGCCCGGACTCGTTTTCAGCTGTGAAGTTTGGTCGCATGTCCAAGAAACAGCGTGACAGTTTATACGCCGAGGTGCAGAAACATCAGCAACTCCAGCAACAGCAGCAACGTGCTGATGGCGAGTCCCTGACGCCATACTCCAATGGTGAGGCCTTGCCTCCTCAGGCCTGTACATTGCAATGTATTGCACCCCAGTGTGAGTTAGTATCTCCACAAAGTTTAAAAGTTGATGTCAAAGTACATGACACATGAAGACGTGGTTAAATATAAAGACAAGGTTAAAATAATATAGCATCAGAGGGATTTATTATTCCTAGAAGCTCAATTGTAGTGCAATGAATCCATCATATTTGTGAGAAACTCAACTAATAATTGCATTTCCATATGACAAAGTTTTTCTGCTTTGTGACCAGGTAATAGTCTGAGTGCAGGTGGACTTGTTGCAGAGCAAGTTCGTGAGCTGGGTGACCTGAGTGACGTGTTTGGCCCCGAGATGCCTGAAATGACAAGTCCAACGGGTGGAGGTGTTGGCACTGAAATGCTCATGGGCTGTTTCTTCAGCACGAATGACCTTTCATCATCATCCTCTTCATCCGGGTCTGCCTCAGGACAGCCTTCTCCAGACCAGTCCAGCCTCGACATGGATTCTGGTCACCCTAGGCTGTCGATAAAGCAGGAACCAGGCAGTGTGGTGGCGTCAGCATGTAGTGGGGTGCTTCCTGTCACCACCCCAATTGCTACATCAATTCCCCTTGGCTATGACCTCTCCGGTGATCTCTCTTATGACCTTGAGTTTCTGGCCACAGCTTTTTCCAATGGACACTTCTCCAGCATGAAGACACCTGCCCTGGAAATAGGTACAGATTCTACCAACTAACTGGTGGATGTTGTGATGTGACCTGTGGAAACTGTGTTTATCTCCTTGTCCATTCATTTTGTCTTTGTTTACATTGTGTCTCAAAAGTAACTGGAGAGTCAGGCAGTCATTGGACTAATACAAAAGGACTTGCACTCCCAACAATTGATTATTTTATTTACAAAGTAAGCACGTTAATTCATTAACATGCAAAATGTCAAAGCTCAAAAGGTCTCATGACATTTGTGGCAATCAAAGGTTATTGCTTCATTCATTTTAGTGTTATTAAATTATATTCCGTTTCAGTCTGTTATACACCGAGCGACAGATTTTCTGGCACAGCTTCTGCTCAATTCCAACAATCTTCTCAAGTTTTGTTTTTCATCCATTCATTGTCCATTGGTTTCATGGAATAAACCAGGAATTTTGATATAGTCCAAAGGAAGAGGTCAGGGCCGGGTCAAATCTGGTGACCTCTGTGGCCGCTTAACTGTCCTACCTACCACAGCCAAAGCTGTGGCCAGATAATTTTACATTGAGCCAGTTGCGCATAGCTCATGTAAAGTGGGCCAAGTATCCTGATACTGCTGAAATTGGAGTTGTTGCTCTTCTACTTAATGGTCAATCTCCAGCAAAGGTGAACTGGTAAAGCATTGTCAAGTTTCTGTGATTCTATTTATTAATTATATTGTTATTATATTGAGTTTATTATCTTGAGTCAAAAGGTCAATATCCTGAAAAAGGCAAGGCCCAATAACACCATTTGACCAGATTTCACATGGAAAAGTCACACCAGTAGGTTGGTTTTACTCTCGCTGCTCATTTAGGATCACCTTTGGCTAGGTATATTCAATTGTGGCTGTTTCGCTTTAAAGGTACTTCATCCGCACAGATTATTCACTCAACGATTGACTCGTCCTGGCTGACCATCTCGAGGAACGTTTCTGAAAATGTGACTGTCAGGATCGTTCTTGGGCAAGGATCGAATGAGATGTGCTCTGAAGTGACGAGGTTGGCAGTGCATCTTCATGTGCCAAACGGTCATGCGTGATAAAATCAACTTTTTAGACAGCCGGCAAATTGATTTCTGGGTGCCTTGTGTGAGTTCCTAATGAACTGCCTCCTGAACATCCGCAGTGCGAGTGATTGACGCTCGGCTGGACCCGTGGATGTCAAGGACTGATCCTGTGCATTGCATTTGAAATTTTAGGGATCGTTTGGCATGTCGGGGCGAGGCAGCAAAATTCCTTGCATCTGCCATGCTGCTTTACTTGCATTTTGTGTTTTATAGGAACGTTTCACCGCACTCATTCTCTGCTGAGTAGTTCATCATGAAGCCATTTCTGCATTGCAAAGCAAAAGGAAAAACAAGTAAAAACCTTTAGAGGCCATTTTCCCCCGCAAAGCGGGGGTTGGCCTTTTTCGGGAACCGTGGTTGTTGTTGTTTCTTTGGTCCCCTTTTTGAAGCAATGTTTTACGGCCGGATGCCCTTCCTGACGCCAACCCTTTTTGCCGCCTTTAACGACAAACAGGGAATTACCAGTGAACTGGTACTCAATTTGCCGACCTCGGAAGGATGACAGGCTGAGTCAACCCCCCTGGCGTTAATTCAGCGATCGACCGGGATTCGAACCCAGGATCCTAGGATCCTAAGCCGGCACCCTAGCCGCTAGCCCAACACCAGGGTCCAAAACAAAAGCCCAAAACAAAAGCTAGCCCAAAAGGAAAAACAAGTGAAGAAAGGAAATTAGAATCATAAGTTAAAAAGACAAATCCATGAAGATTACTTTGTGTCTGGCTTACTTTTGAGACACCTTGAATGTATTTTGCAGGTGATTTTAAAACAAGGATGATCATCATGTGTAAAAAAATAATTACTCTTTACCTATACAATCAGATTTTTGTTTTTGTCCTATTTTTCCGGTGTCTACATCTGCCTGTTTCTCTGTCAAAGTAAGAATAAGGAAAATTCACCTTGCCTGTTTAGATTTACCTTGCCTATTCCCAAAGGGACAGAAGAGGTTTTTGCAATTTGTCTGTGTGGGAGTCTGCATGCATATCTATTTTACTGTGGACCATTCACTCTCAGATCTACTATAATCGATATACCATGGTGATTGGTGAGGCTCTGTATTCTTAAATGCTCGAATTTGTTTTTGTTGTGCTCACAGGTGATTTGGTTGGTATTGTCGGCATTTTTGTGCCGTCTCATTATGGTTACGAGCAACGGTACCCGCCCTACGGGCGGGGCTTCAATTGGGAAGCCCAAATGAAAAGGCAAAATATCAGAAATTGAAGGCTTTTTAAAATTTGAACAATTCAAATAAACATCCGTTGAATCGTATCACACGCAAATCATCAAAATCTAAACAGTACATGGCGCCCATTTTGAAAAAAGATTGAATTCTGCAAAACGGAAGCGACCGCTACACGTCTTTCTCAGTCGCACGTTTATGTGTGAAGAGTGCGCGCCGAATCTGTAACACAGAAGCGGCCTCTACACCTGTTTCTCAGTCGCTTTGCACACGCTGCCGTGTTCCTTCGGAGCCGCACGTTTATGGAGGAAGAGTTCGTCAGAAGTCGATCTCTCTCCTGGTACGTAGAATTTAAACAAAAGCCAAATCACTGTTCATATCGGTAAATATTGTTGCGGTTCTCTATGCCGGCCTTCTTCCCCTTACCAAGGGGGGATTAATCCCCTTGTCTTTACTGGGCCTGGCGGAACCGAGACTTATTACGTCCCTCCCGGACACACGCGGAGTAGGGTTTCGGGACTACTTTCTCGCTCGTACCTAAGTACCCGCGCTGCCCTGAAAGCGAGAAAACAAGCCTCGCACGAACCATGTATGATGTTCGTACGCCGAGCGGATTGCGTACACGTGGCCCACGCAGTCTTAACTAGTGGAACCCGATTGGAGCGATCCTATTCGTGCCACGCTTAATCAATTGAGGAAACCACAGGAACGATCAAATCAGAAAGAAAGAACAAGGGTTTAATAATTCCCACACGTATATACAGTTCGAGGATGAAGAGGCACAGAGCAATCCTTAAACAGTCTTAACTTATCCCTGGGACAACAGGCCCGTCTCACTCAAACTCACACAGGGGATTGCAGATGGGCAGGTGTTCCCCAACGCGTCCAGAGATGGTCCTCGTCCAGCTCTCCACGGTCCCCGGCACGTCCCGCGAAGATGGTGGCAGGCGAAGGCAGGGACTCGTAGCGCGTCTCTCGAACAAGGCAGATGTTGGGGCGAAACGGTAGAGGGCGGACTTAAGCGCGGCTGGCGGTTACTCAGCCTCGTTCACTCGCGCGGCTGAAATGTGCTATTTCGTTCTGAACGCGCCTGGCTGCGCCGGCGTATATGTAGCGACCAACTCCTCTTCTTCAATACACTTGGTGTTGGTTAGCGCGCGCTTTCTTATACAATGGTCAGGTTCATCAGGCAGTACAACGCGAGTCCTTTTATCTCTCTCTCTCTCTCTCGCAGCAAGTCAAGTCCTCTTAGCCCTCCGATGCAAGTCCTGTCGAGGGCTTTTGCGCAGCGGTTCTTATAGCTACGCCCCCTGAACCTTCTGGAACTCACCAGACTCTTCTCACCACGCCCTCTGACGCCATGCCACCGCCACCACCTCTGAGCTCTGATTGGCGGCCCGTGCTTACCGTCATCGCTTCTGCCGCCCCACCCCGACTCAGGCCCGATCCTTCCTAGGCCTACCTCGTGTTAACTCGGCCAATGATCACCCAATGCTTAACAAACTGGATCGAGGCTAGGGTGGCTGGGAAATCGGTGGCAAGTAGGGCCTATCCTCCTGGCTCCTACTCAACGCAGAATTAACACTGGAAGGGAACTAAGCTCACAAATACTAAGACATAACTATAATATTGCGAGGCTACATGTTGCTTGTGTGACTAACTATGGGGGACAGACTTTAACCTTTATTACTCTCACTTGACAGACTCAAAACCGCAACAATATTATTCCATCGTGTTTGGAAAAACGGGAAAATTGGAAAAACAATATAGCCTATTTTACTCCAGGGGGTCCTAGGATTACCCACCCAAAATATCGTTGCGATCGGTTCAGCCGTTTTTGCGGTACCTTCGAACGGACAGACGGACGGACGAACATTTGGTGAATTATAGTAAGATTACACCGTGCATGTGAAGAGAAAAGCAGGGTTATGCAATTGGTTCATGCCAGTCTGTCTGTCCTTCTTATCAGTTTATGATCAAGGAACAACTTATTTAAATGGAATGTTATATATTGAACACAAATCGGAACATGAATAGGAAGACAAGTCTTTCGTTTCACTGTACCTGGGCTCTGAATTTGTCTTGATTGCCCATGTGCAAAGAGGAGTGAATTGATTTTTTTTTTTTTAACTCTTTAGGCCTGCCTGGCAGTCAAACGAAATTGAAAATCATTCCAAACAGGAGACATACTGTTTATAATGTCGTCAGAAAGGGTCATAAACAACAAGCACGAATAACTAATATGACTTGCTGGATAAGGTGATAGGTGATGTAATAGTCACTGTGGAAAATGGTGGTAAATTCCGGAATTACTTTATTTACACGACTTTTACAATCTTTATTTGATTTTAATTTAATTATATACTTGAACACTGCAGTGCACAAATTGCCTTCGTAATCCTTCCAAGAACCTTCAGTTTTGTAGTCGTCGGACCTCAACATTCGCAGTCCCAACATTCACGGGTTCCACGTATTCACGGTTCATAACATGTGACCTGCTCTTGCATTCCATTGGCTTGCATACCTTGCATATTTGCAGTAATTATTATTATTTTTTTTTTTTATTATTTTTTTTTTTTTTTTACACATCAGGACTGGTATCCTATATTCACCACTGCTGATATCAATTCAGCCTGGGAATTCTTCCACAGCAACCTGCTCTCTCGTGCCCAGATTCATCCCATCTCGTCTTCAGTGATCTTACCCATCCTCCCCATCTTAGTACTCTGAATCCTGTGGTGAGGCAGTTGCTTTAAAACTTGTATTCTCCTTGTGGAAGGCAAATCCAACTGAAGACAACCTCAGATCATTCCACAGAGCTCGCAACAAGTGTGTGTCTACTCTTGGGAGCCAGAAACAACACCTGTCCAATCTCAAGAATGAGCTTTCAAACTTGTCTCCCTCTTATAAAACTTGGTGATGCCTTCCCAAGACTTGCACCCTCTGCCCTCTCCATTCATTGCCCCCCTCAGGTATCTATCTGCAGGACGCACCCGGTCTGACAGCAGCCCCCTCCCAGTGAAACGGCCGAAATCTCGAACGATTGCTCACCTTCACTCATTTATTCCTCTTTTTCCCCACCTGAGGAACCACCTTGCACACTCTTCAATCCCATTCTTCCCTCTAGGTCTTCAAGACAGCTGTTCACCACCATCTCAAGTCATCCCCCATCAAAAACCATGATCTTTTCTATACCTGTTAAACCACCCCACCCTCCCTTCCCCATACATTTTGCTGATGTATCCATCTTCTCCACCCTTTGCTTTCTCTGTTACCCCCCTCATCGTTCCCAGCATCCCTACTCGGTTGTTCGTCTCCATCTATTTTCTCCCTCAGCCCTGCTGTTGGTGTTTCCCCTTTCTCCTGCTGCTCCCTTTGTTATGTTGTGTCCTGATTTGTTCTGTCATAGCTGTTCCATGAGCCTAGACCATGTATTATTTTTTGTTGGTTTACCCACTTTCGCGGATTCGACATTTGCGGCATTTTCCAGGAACATATCTGCCACGAATGTCGGGGCCGACCGTACTTCATTTTTTAAATAAGGATGGTAATCAAGACTGCTTCGGACTAGTTTGATAGCACTAAACATCCGGATTTCTTAAACAGTCGTTAAAATCATTATTTTAAAATTGAAGCACACTCCTGTACTTTAACACTGCATGGGGAATAGTGTTCTAGGAACTCTCTAGTTCCTGATGAAATTGGTTTTTAATAAAACACCTTTGCTCCAATGAACGGCTAACGCACCGAAACGTCAGCTTTGCTTCCCACCGCAGAGTTAGCATACATTTGTCAACTCTTAGTTGATAAACACAAATTGAATTTCGAATTGTTGCATAAAAATAGCACACTAATCTTGCAAAATGAGGATCCTGTTTGTCGGAATGACTCAGTGAGGCTAATAAGAATGAATGAAAAGATTTATGTACGGATCAAAGCTGTTGTGTTGCTTCTCCGATTTCCTGAATGGATGTCTAGCCATAGTCACAATGGGCCAATTCCAAACTTTATTTCTAAGTTGTTTGGAGTTAAATAAAGATTACATTATTGTTAGATATGATATGCAAATGTCTTGTAATTCCACATCCCGAGTGGCTGTGCTGTGTCTAACTCTCAGTTGTTTCGTTTCTATTAAACTTGCAATTTTTTGAACTGAACTTTAAAACTTGTCTCCCTCCTCTAAAATCTGGTGGCACATTGTAAGTCATTCTCTGGAGTGTGTTCCCCTTCCATCCCTTCCCTCTCTTCAAATGGCATCACAGCTGACTACACTCGTGAGAAGGCCGAATGCCTCAATTCTGTGTTTGCTTCCAAATTGTGTCCCCAACCTGTCGCTCTCTGTATCCACCCTAGCCACCAGTCGCATCCAACTGCTCTTGGACTGTCTTTGGCACTTGGGAAGGTGGAGAAGTTTCTGGCAACGCTCGAATCTGATTCTGCGATGAACGGACAGCTTCCAGCTCACGTGCCCTAAAAACCTGCATTGCTGGCCTTGCACATCCGCTCTGCCCTTTTCACCCTATCATTTGCCCCAGGTCGTTTTCCATTTGCTTCAGAATTTGCCAGAATCATCGTATTACATAAACGCCGTTTAAAAAGTGATCCTCTTAACGACAGAATTTTCAGCTTGGCTCCAATCATAAGCAATGTCATGGAATCCACCATCGCAGTTGACATAGAATCGTCCCTTTTCGCCAATGACTGCATCTCAGATTATCAATTCTGATTCAAACCAGGTCACTCTACCTTGGACATGCTGCTTCTACTCTCCCAAAAATGCATGGAGGCCCTCAATATCAAACATGAGATCAGTGCCGTCTCTCTCGACAAATCCTGAGCTTTTAATAGTCTATCATCTTGCCTTGCTCTCCAAACTCGATGCCTATTGGATCCAAGGCCAACTCCATTATTGGGTTACTGACTTCCTCTGCACGCATAGCTAAAGTTTGGCTCTCAACGAATCTCTTTTTCCTGTTATGGCTGGAGTTCCACAAAGCAGTGTTCTCGGCCGCAACGTATTCCTCATCTTCATCGACGATCTATTTGACCCTTCAGATGGACAGACAGGCTGCAGCCTCTTCCATCTCTTCAGACCCTCGTGAAATCACAAGCTGGTCAAACACTTGGAATATGCCTTTCAATCCTGACAAACCACACACTCCAAACACACACACACTCTCTCTCTCTCTCTCTCTCTCTCTGTCTCTCTCTCTCCCCCTCTCCCTCTCCCCCTCTCCCTCTCCCCCTCTCCCTCTCCCTCTCTCTCTCTCCCCCTCTCCCTCTCCCCCTCTCCCTCTCCCCCTCTCTCTCCCCCTCTCTCTCCCCCTCTCTTCCCCTCTCTCTCCTCCTCCCTCTCCCCCTCTCCCTCTCCCCCTCTCTCTCCCCCTCTCTCTCCCCCTCTCTCTTCCCCTCTCTCTCCTCCTCCCTCTCCTCCTCCCTCTCCCCCTCTCTCTCTCCCCCTCTCTCTCCCTCTCTCTCTCTCCCCCTCCCTCTCTCTCTCTCCCTCTCCCTCTCTCTTTCTCCCTCTCCCTCTCTCTCCCTCTCCCTCTCCCTCTCCCTCTCTCTCTATCCCTCTCCCTCTCCCTCTCTCTTTCTCCCTCTCCCTCTCTCTCCCTCTCCCTCTCCCTCTCTCTTCCCCTCTCTCTCCCCCTCTCTCTCCCCCTCTCTTCCCCTCTCTCTCCTCCTCCATCTCCTCCTCCATCTCCCCCTCTCCCTCTCCCCCTCTCTCTCCCCCTCTCTCTCCCCCTCTCTGTTCCCCTCTCTCTCCTCCTCCCTCTCCTCCTCCCTCTCCTCCTCCCTCTCCCCCTCTCTCTCTCCCCCTCTCTCTCCCTCTCTCTCTCCCCCTCCCTCTCTCTCTCTCCCTCTCCCTCTCCCTCTCTCTTTCTCCCTCTCCCTCTCTCTCCCTCTCCCTCTCTCTTTCTCCCTCTCCCTCTCTCTCTCCCTCTCCCTCTCTCTCTCCCGCTCTCTCTACAAAAGGACCATCTGGCAAACCCTCCCAATGTGTTTTTCCTACTTCCTTAACAATCCTCTTGAAGAAGTTCAGTCACTCACTATTGGTTCTCACTATCAGCCATGATCTTTATTGGGCAAACCGTATTTCAAAATTGACCTCCATATCTAGCCACTGACTGGGCATCCTCCATTGCACTAAGTCCTTTCTTGCCTCACCTTAACTTCTATACACCTACAAGGCTTTCATCCACATCTTGATGGACGACCCTTTCCTCTGGACTGGTACCCCAGCCTCGTATTTAACTCACCTTTATGTCCTGGAAACCAAGGCCTTCAAGATCATTGGAATCTCCCATGATGAATCTGATTATATGGGCCTATCACTTTGCTATCACAAACAGGTTGGTGCTCTCCTTGTTTTCTACTGCCTCCTTTCTGGTGTTGCACCCTCTTCTCCTCTTTCCATCCCTTTCACCCCCCCCTCTCCCCCTCCCCAGGTTTCTGCAGGGAGCATGTGGTCCATCACCGACCCCCTTCTGGTAAAATTTCCCTCATCACTGCTCACCTCCACTCGTTTGTTCCTCTTTACTCCCGCCTGTGGAACCAATTTCCACATTTTCTTTAACCTCATTCTTACTTACAAATCTTCAAGACGGCTGTTCGTCACCACCCCATCCAAAACCATGATCTTAAACCATGATCTTAAACCATGATCTTAAACCATGATCTTAAAGCATGATCTTAAAGCATGATCTTAGATCATCCCCCATCCAAAACGATGATATTTTCTACCCCCATTAAGCCCCCTCCTCCATTTCCAGTTTTTCCTTCCTTTGAGTTTGCCCCTGTATACATCTTGTCCACCCCATGCATCTTCCCCTTCCCCTCATTCTTAATCTGCATCTATCCTTTTTTTTTGTCCTTAATCTCTTTTGACCCTTGGCCCTGCTCTTGGCAATTCCACATCTTTCTGCTGTTCCTTTTTGTTCTGTTGCTTCCTGATACATTCTATGTTGTAGCTCTTCCATGACTCTTGACTATTCATACAAATGAGGGTCTGTAGAAATATAAAGAAGGATAATTGTGAAAGACTGTGCATAGGCTCTGAAATCAAGGTACTGGAGACTTGTAATGACCAGGTATCAATAGAAGAGCTTGAATTTTCTACAATTGGCGAAGAACATGTCCTTATGGAAGGGTTAATGCTCCCAGAATTTAAGTATTTTTGTATGACATGTATCTATTCCCTCCCACTGGGAGGAGCGGTGCTATTCCATACATATTTACATTGAGAGAATTGGCGTCCTTCCCTTCCCCCCACCATCCCACTCCCTCCACTCCCCCCCCCCCCCCCCACCCCCCGAACCCATGGGCTATGTTTTTTGTTTTTTTTTGAATCATCTAAAACATACCCGTGCATCCCATGAGTGCAACCACCAGTTTTCAACTCGTTCTGTCCAGCACTTTGGGAGAGCATAGATGTCAAACAAACACGCAAACACGTCTTTGAACTTGACTGGTAATGACATTGAGCAGAAGGATGGAGATTGAACGTTGCTTTTTTGATTGTGATGTGATAGGGTAATACCCTTTAGAGATCTTCATGTGGTGCCAAATCCGCTCGTTGATGGACATGTTTACATATTTTGTAACCTGAATACTGAAGATGTTTGTGAATCGATGCTATGCATCTGGTGCACCTCCTAGAAATTGCAAAAAATAATAAGATGAAGCATTTTTTTTCCTAAAATGTAAAAAAAAAAAACATCTCAACAACAATTTCATTTTTTTCAGCCACATCTACAATTAAAATAGGACAAAGGGACGAATTAATGATGAGATTAAGTCTTCCCTTGATTCCACCAAGAATCACAGGCGACCATTTGCAGAATCCCAGGAGACCATTTGCAGAATCCCAGGAGACCATTTGCAGAATCCCAGGAGACCATTTGCAGAATCCCAGGAGACCATTTGCAGAATCCCAGGAGACCATTTGCAGAATCCCAGGAGACCATTTGCAGAATCCCAGGAGACCATTTGCAGAATCCCAGGAGACCATTTGCAGAATCCCAGGAGACCATTTGCAGAATCCCAGGAGACCATTTGCAGAATCCCAGGAGACCATTTGCAGAATCCCAGGAGACCATTTGCAGAATCCCAGGAGACCATTTGCAGAATCCCAGGAGACCATTTCCAGAATCCCAGAAGACCATTTCCAGAATCCCAGAAGACCATTTCCAGAATCCCAGGAGACCATTTGCAGAATCCCAGGAGACCATTTCCAGAATCCCTGGAGACCATTTCCAGAATCCCAGGAGACCATTTCCAGAATCCCAGGAGACCATTTCCAGAATCCCAGGAGACCATTTCCAGAATCCCAGGAGACCATTTCCAGAATCCCAGGAGACCATTTCCAGAATCGTAGGAGACCATTTGCAGAATCCCAGGAGACCATTTGCAGAATCCCAGGAGACCATTTGCAGAATCCCAGGAGACCATTTGCAGAATCCCAGGAGACCATTTGCAGAATCCCAGGAGACCATTTGCAGAATCCCAGGAGACCATTTCCAGAATCCCAGGAGACCATTTGCAGAATCCCAGGAGACCATTTCCAGAATCCCAGGAGACCATTTCCAGAATTCCAGGAGACCATTTCCAGAATCCCAGGAGACCATTTGCAGAATCCCAGGAGACCATTTCCAGAATCCCAGGAGACCATTTCCAGAATTCCAGGAGACCATTTCCAGAATCCCAGGAGACCATTTCCAGAATTCTAGGAGACCATTTCCAGAATCCCAGCAGACCATTTCCAGAATTCCAGGAGACCATTTCCAGAATCCTAGGAGACCATTTCCAGAATCCCAGCAGACCATTCATTTAGAAACCATTTCCATGGTACACATAAAATGGTGATATTTTAAACTCTGTAATTCCCTTAAACTGCAACCCACTCCAGTTTCCTTTCCTTCACCCTCTCCATCCTTCTTTAATTATTACTCGGCCACCCTTTCCTTTTGAGAAACCTCTTGGGGAGAGGGGATATTATTAGTATTAATATTGTTTTTTGTAATAACATTAATATCATGATGTTATAATAAGTGTTGTTATTACTTTTGTTATGAGAAGTGCCCTGGGAAAAACGCCACGATTAGCTATGTTAATACGGATATACACCACAGATTTCGCCCATGGCAGAAAACCCCCTTGGGTAGGGGAGGAGGGCGAGGAATTGAAGTCGGCACAACTTCCGTCATGTGACCCTTAGTCCTCCTATCAATTTTGGTTGAGATTGGATAAGTAACGACCGAATGTATCGCGGTCAGACATAGACAGACAAGACACCAAATTTGCGTATTTTAGTATGATGCTTATTATTATTTTTCGTAATCTATTTATTACATTTGCTGGTTTTTTTTATTTTTTATTTTTTTTGTATACAAGATCGAGGCTCGTGAAAGAGATAACATTAATCATACAGAAAGACAAACCGACACATAAAACATATAACATGGGGAGCGGTAGACAAGATGGGGTGAGAGGGGGAGGAACACAAACACAACATCTGAGAGCAGGGACATCGAGAGATCTGTGGGAGGGAGAGGGCTTTGAGGGGGGGAGGCATGGGAAGGGGGGGTGGGAGAGGTATAAAACATATGGACACTGCCGGGACCTCCAGGAAAGAAGTTGGAATTTCAAACAACGTGGATCTGGGGTGAATTAGTGGGGGTAGATAAGATCAAGGTTTTGGATGGGGAAAGATCAGAGATGGTGGTGAACAGCTGTTTTAAAGACCTGGGGGGAGGAGTGGGATTGAAGAGGGTGAGGGAGTTTGTTCCAGAGGCGGGAGAAAAGAGGAATGAAAGAGTGAAGGTGAGCAGAGAGCCGAGATTTCGGCAGTTTAACCATCAGAGGGTTGCTGGCAGATCTTGTGCGACCTGTAGGAATATTTGGGGGACAAAGCACAGAGAGAGCTGGGGGAGCAAGGCCGGAGAGGAGTCGGTAGAAGACAGAAAGACCACCTAATATGCTAAGATGCCTAATATGCTAAGATTAGAATCCTCTCTTTCCCTCTCCTATCTTCCCTATTTTTATTCTCCTTCTTAATTTAAATTCCCCCTTATTACATCCCGCAGCATCCTGCATCCTCTGTGTTTACTGAATAATAATAAATAAAAAATCGCGAAGGTAAGTAAGGAATTATCCATCAAACGAGTGCTTCAGCAGCTCCTCGAGACCTCAGCAATTTTTCTTTGAATCATCCATTGTAATATGAAATAACATCTCTTCTGACGCAGCGCTGTATTTCTATTACGCTAATGAACGAATATGCTTTTATCAGCATTCGGTTATGATTACGAGCGATGAGTCGTCATTATGTGATCTGTTTCAAGACATTAAAATGCTGTGGTTAATTTTGATGTTGTCATACAGCAGATTCTAATTACATTATTTTCTTTTTTTAATTATATTCGATTTTAAAATTCCATGATTCCAAGTTTAAGCATTTGTTGTGTTGAGCAGCGTGTCCATTGTTTGTCTCTCCAACTCGCACGACCAACGTGGTTTTGATGAAAATAGACAATATTGTTACTAAACATCGTTTCGTTGTCTCATGTTCATGCGAGATCATCTTTAGACCTACTATGGTTTGGCGAGATCATCTTTAGACCTACTATGGTTTAGCGAGATCATCTTTAGACCTACTATGGTTTAGCGAGATCATCTTTAGACCTACTATGGTTCAGCGAGATCATCTTTAGACCTACTATGGTTTAGCGAGATCATCTTTAGACCTACTATGGTTTAGCGAGATCATCTTTAGACCTACTATGGTTTAGCGACATCATCTTTAGACCTACTATGGTTTAGCGAGATCATCTTTAGACCTACTATGGTTTAGCGAGATCATCTTTAGACCTACTATGGTTCAGCGACATCATCTTTAGACCTACTATGGTTTAGCGAGATCATCTTTAGACCTACTATGGTTCAGCGAGATCATCTTTAGACCTACTATGGTTTAGCGAGATCATCTTTAGACCTACTATGGTTTAGCGAGATCATCTTTAGACCTACTATGGTTTAGCGAGATCATCTTTAGACCTACTATGGTTCAGCGAGATCATCTTTAGACCTACTATGGTTTAGCGAGATCATCTTTAGACCTACTATGGTTCAGCGAGATCATCTTTAGACCTACTATGGTTTAGCGAGATCATCTTTAGACCTACTATGGTTTAGCGAGATCATCTTTAGACCTACTATGGTTTAGCGAGATCATCTTTAGACCTACTATGGTTTAGCGAGATCATCTTTAGACCTACTATGGTTTAGCGAGATCATCTTTAGACCTACTATGGTTCAGCGAGATCATCTTTAGACCTACTATGGTTCAGCGAGATCATCTTTAGACCTACGATGGTTTAGCGAGATAATCTTTAGACCTACTATGGTTCAGCGAGATCATCTTTAGACCTACTATGGTTCAGCGAGATCATCTTTAGACCTACTATGGTTCAGCGAGATCATCTTTAGACCTACTATGGTTTAGCGACATCATCTTTAGACCTACTATGGTTCAGCGAGATCATCTTTAGACCTACTATGGTTTAGCGAGATCATCTTTAGACCTACTATGGTTCAGCGAGATCATCTTTAGACCTACTATGGTTTAGCGAGATCATCTTTAGACCTACTATGGTTTAGCGAGATCATCTTTAGACCTACTATGGTTTAGCGAGATCATCTTTAGACCTACTATGGTTTAGCGAGATCATCTTTAGACCTACTATGGTTCAGCGACATCATCTTTAGACCTACTATGGTTCAGCGAGATCATCTTTAGACCTACTATGGTTCAGCGAGATCATCTTTAGACCTACTATGGTTTAGCGACATCATCTTTAGACCTACTATGGTTCAGCGAGATCATCTTTAGACCTACTATGGTTTAGCGAGATCATCTTTAGACCTACTATGGTTTAGCGAGATCATCTTTAGACCTACTATGGTTTAGCGAGATCATCTTTAGACCTACTATGGTTTAGCGAGATCATCTTTAGACCTATTATGGTTTAGCGAGATCATCTTTAGACCTATTATGGTTTAGCGAGATCATCTTTAGACCTACTATGGTTTATTTTGTTGTCATTGAGTTGTCTCTTGCTCTGACTGTTTGTTCTTCACTCCTATTTTCTCGACCAATTGTGATCACAGTCTTTAGATCTATTGGGGCCTTTGTCTACTTGGATAAGAATGATGTCTCTCTCTTCCAGAACACTTGGCACAGAATATCATTCAGTCGCACACCGAGACCTGCCAATACTCTGTGGAAGAGCTCCAGAGGCTTGCGTGGCAGTCACACAGCTATGAGGACATCAAGGCCTACCAGAGCAAAGTAAGCCATGAAAATGTCAAAACAGAATGAAATGCTAATGCTTCATATGAGGGAAATTGAGCAGCAAAATGCGCTAATATTAACAGTAACGTCACATCTGTAATGGGTGTGCTCTCCAATTGGTCTTGTCTCCCTAGAAATTGCACTTTTGCAAACTGCTGAAGCATTTTTGGCGATTTAATATATTTAAAATACACTTTTGGAGTGATTAATTTGTCAAACACTTGCTGGGTGAGGCGAGCGTGTGTGTCCCTGCTTCATTAGGTTCTCCTCGTCTACTTTTCATCGTTTTCCCTGCGCAGTCAGGTCATGACCCTTTGTTATTCTGAGGCTTCGAGCAGCGTTCGCAGCAACATGTTGAACCGTGCCCGCGTGCGAATGTAACTTTCATGGCCGAAGCCGATAATTACTGCTTATAATCTGCTGCCAAGAATCGCTTCCCGGATCTGGTCATAGCTCAAAAAAAGTCTCCAAATTGACAATTGTGAGCAGGTCTTGTGAAATCGGCAGCCTCAAATCGAGAATCTTTTGAGCCTTGCTTCAACCTTACCCCTCCAGATTCTGAAATGCAGTTTATGCGTAGATGTGCTTTTTTATATATATAATTTGTTTCGTCCTTTGCAAATTGCACCGTCCAATCACCTTTTTTTTTTTTTTTTTTTTTTTTTTTGTGTATACAAGATCGAGGCTCGTGTAAGAGCTAACATCAATCACAAAAAAACAAACGGACACATAAGACAATAAAGGGAGTGGGAGACAAGATGGGGAGAGGGGGGAAGCACACAAGTACAACATTTGAGAGCAGGGACATCGGGAGATCTGTGGGAGGTAGAGGGCTCGGGGGGAGGAGGCGATGGATGGGGGTTGGGGGTGAGGGAGGTAAAAAAAAAAACACATGAAGTAAAAAAACAAAACAAAAAAAAATCATGTACACTGCAAGGGTTTCCAGGAAAGAAGTCGGTATTTCAGAAAAGTAGATCTAGGGTGAATTAACGGGGGTAGAAAAGATCAAGGTTTTGGATGGGGGAAGATCAGAGATGGTGGTGAACAGCTGTTTTAAAGACCTGGAGAGAGGAGTGGGATTGAAGGGAGTGGGGGAGTTTGTTCCAGAGGCGGGAGAAAAGAGAAAAGAAAGAGTGAAGGAGAGGTATAAAACACATGAACACTGCTAGAACTTCCAGGAAAGAAAGAGGTCGGGATTTCAAAAAAAAGTGGATCTGGGGTGAATTAACGGGGGTAGAAGAGATCAAGGTTTTGGATGGGGGGATGGAACTTATTGCAATTAAAGGCAATGTTGGTCATCTCTCAGATGCGATTGGCTTCATGTTGCAGGTAGCTATGGCTGAGGTTGCCACTGTGTTGTCCATGGCTCTGGCTGGCTTCATGGTTTTAGCCCACTCCCTGGCTCCGAGAAGAGACCACATGTCAACCACATAGCTTGTCGCGATACAACTGTATGAAAAATTGGCTTTCAGTGCGATTGTCGCATCCGATTAAAAGTATGCGTGAGCACTTGTAAATATTTTGCTCGGCAACTGCAGTTCCGTATGATGTTTGCACAGAGCTGCAGCTTGAAACACATGTGTACGGGAGACAGCAAGTTTTGTCGCAACTGTTATGAATGATGGTTATTTGTGAACACTGCTGCGATTTCTTTACGAGAGGGTTTAATGTGTCAATACCAGAAACCGCCCTGCTTGTCCGCAGCCCCGGGAGGTGATGTGGCAGCAATGCGCTGTGCAGATCACTACAGCCATCCAGTATGTCGTCGAGTTTGCAAAACACATAACTGGCTTCATGGACCTGTGTCAGAATGATCAGATTATCCTCCTCAAAGCTGGTATGTGAATTCTGAGCACCATGTATTACGATGATTCTTAAGCTTGTGTATTTCGTCTGTTTCCAGTGATTCCATAGCAACTTAGTTTGTGGCATTAGTGAACCTAATCTTATTACTTGCGGCAACATTTGTTAGTTTGCTGTTGATGAAGCAGCTGCACCCTTTCAGACATGCAAATAATCTATCTATAATTCCAGTAATCTCTGTGTGTATGTTTGTATGTTTGTATGTTTGTATGTTTGTATGTTTGTATGTTTGTATGTTTGTCTGTGACCGCTGTTTCTCGACAACCACGGGTCCGATATACTTGAAACTTGCCAGGTATATTGCTGGGGACCTGAGGATGTGCCTTTTCAAGGTTTCATATTAATCGGACAAGTAGTTACCGAGCTATGGCGATTTCTTTACCAAACTCCGCAAGCCGTTCGCTTTGGACCAAACCATTTCATGTAAATAGAGGGGGGGGATTGTCACCGTACTCGCAAGCCGTTCGCTTTGGACCAAACCATTTCATGTAAATAGAGGGGGGGGGATTGTCACCGTACTCGCAAGCCGTTCGCTTTGGACCAAACCATTTCATGTAAATAGAGGGGGGGGATTGTCACCGTACTCGCAAGCCGTTCGCTTTGGACCAAACCATTTCATGTAAATAGAGGGGGGGGGATATAATTTTAGATATATATATAGTACGGGCATGCCCTAGTTACTCAAAAGACAATTGCATATAGCATTTCCATGACAACAATGTTATTAATTTGCATTTTAAGAGTGCGAGTGAGCTTTGTGATATGAGATTGTAACCTTTGGTGACTTTCTATTAACTAGTTAGAGAGTTGACCCCATGTTATAGCATTACGGAGGCAGACAATAGAGCGAAAATGTGAGAAGGGATTTTGATCTCTTAAATGGCAAGTTTTTTTTTTTGAAAATAGTGACAAAGAATATGAAAACCAACCTATTATTGTAGTTTTCAATTGATTTGTCCAATAAATTATGGCTAAAATGTCACTGTATAAGTCTGGTTAATTCCTATTGAGGATATTTCATAGTGAGACCTTTTGGTGGTGCAGATATTTCATGATCGGCCTCGCATGTGTCGCTCCCACAGGCTGCCTTGAGGTGGTTCTCATCCGAATGTGCCGAGCATTCAATCCCCACAGCAACACTGTGCTCTTCGATGGAAAATATGGAGGCATCCAGATGTTCCGGTCACTCGGTGAGTGTCACATGTTGAATATGTCTGTTGCTATTTACAGTTTAAAACTTCTGTGAGCATTTTCAGACTAATTGTATATACGTTAGCTCCAAAGGAATGCAAAGGTACAATGATTACTCTCTGGATACTTTACTCCTTCTTCATCTTCTTCTTCTTCAACGGACACAATTTTTCCCTGGTTCTTGTTTGTTTGGTCGAGGGAAGCTTGGCCTGAGTCTTTCACGAACTGACTGGCGAGGCCTGAAGTTCTACTCAGGTTAGGGAAGGAATTTGTTCATGGTGATAGCCTGTAGCGATAGCTTGCCTACTCTTTGTGAAGGATACCGTGGAATCTTTAATGTCCACCAACTAATATCAGCAGATGGGGGATGCCCATTTAACATCCATCCAAGGGATAGCACACACATACGATGAATCACCCTGCCTGTGAAACATCGGAATGACAGTTTATAGATGGGCCGGGATTCAAATCCAGGCTAGACAGCTTAGATGTGGGTTCCTATAGGCCATCCTGCCAGCCCAATCTTGTGCGTTCCTATAGGCCATCCTGCCAGCCCAATCTTGTGCGTTCCTATAGGCCATCCTGCCAGCCCAATCTTGTGCGTTCCTATAGGCCATCCTGCCAGCCCAATCTTGTGCGTTCCTATAGGCCATCCTGCCAGCCCAATCTTGTGCGTTCCTATAGGCCATCCTGCCAGCCCAAACTTGTGCGTTCCTATAGGCCATCCTGCCAGCCCAATCTTGTGCGTTCCTATAGGCCATCCTGCCAGCCCAATCTTGTGCGTTCCTATAGGCCATCCTGCCAGCCCAATCTTGTGCGTTCCTATAGGCCATCCTGCCAGCCCAATCTTGTGCGTTCCTATAGGCCATCCTGCCAGCCCAAACTTGTGCGTTCCTATAGGCCATCCTGCCAGCCCAATCTTGTGCGTTCCTATAGGCCATCCTGCCAGCCCAAACTTGTGCGTTCCTATAGGCCATCCTGCCAGCCCAATCTTGTGCGTTCCTATAGGCCATCCTGCCAGCCCAAACTTGTGCGTTCCTATAGGCCATCCTGCCAGCCCAATCTTGTGCGTTCCTATAGGCCATCCTGCCAGCCCAATCTTGTGCGTTCCTATAGGCCATCCTGCCAGCCCAATCTTGTGCGTTCATATTAGCCACCCTGCCAGCCCAATCTGGACGCTTTACAAATGCCCAAATGCACACAATTTATTGCTAACCGTATCCTGAGTATTGGTTTGATAACTAGGACTGAGTAAGGAAATGAATTGGTACTACAATAAGTACTTAACGTCCGACAGGATGTTGCAGACGTTGTGAGCTTTCCTCTGAGCTGTTTAGTCTTGTGGGTTCAATTTTCAGCCCGTCTATAAACTCGGATCGGTGTTTCGCAGGCAGGTGTTGCATCACAAAGTGCACCGTCCTACAGAAGGAAGTTAAGTCCTATGTGCGAGCATTTGTTGGTAGATTTTAAAAGATCCTATGATGTTTTTATGCAAAGAGTTCGTGAGTTATTGCTGGCATCCCAGCCAAATTCGTGTTCAAACAAGCTACACACTAATGTTGGGCCTTGCTCACCAGTTCGTGAAGGACCGGCCAAACTCGATCCTTAGCAGACCCAACAAGAATGAGATTAATTTGGGCCGTTAATGAGGTAGTATAGATTCGTATATAATATTGAAATAAAGTATTATTAGGATAAAATCCATAAACACACAAATTTCAATGCCAAACATACTTAACCCTGTAGCCAATAACTCTTACTATTTGATTAGAGCTGTTGTCAAATAGAAATACAAAAAAAGTTTCCTCACCAGTTTGGAGCAAACTCTGAATAATTTTATTATTAGGTCTCCGCTGTGTCTATAAGTGCGGCTGCTCTGTAGTCCTGACTGTAAAGCCAATTAGCTTTTCTGCAAACCGGTAAGAAAACTTTCTTTATGAAATTCATATTTCTAATATTTTTTTTATATACCTACAATATTAAAATTTTGCGTTTGGGGGGGGGGGGGGGCTATCTGCTATAACTCCTGCTTCTGGCTACAGGGAGAACTTTATTTAATAAAAGATTCCATTGAAAGCACTTCACGGCAAAGGTGTCTTGCCGGTGACTTGTTTTAAAGTTAAAGTCTATTTTACTCAAGTCTTAAGCTTGGTGACTTTAAAAGTCACCAAACGAAGGAGCTCGCACATGCCAGTGAAACTGTGGGTTGCTAATTTGTTCTGGATTTCCTGGTTAAATGGTGTTTTGCTTCTGGGGTTGAACTCAAAGAAACTTATAGATGACTCAAAATGCCATTGATCAAATTGAACAATCCTCTTACAGCAAATATCACCGACTACGACCTGATAACATTGGATGTGTGTGGAGTTAGTGTTTTGGGGGAAAAAATAATCTTTACTTCTCAACTTTGCAAAGGAGAGTAATTATGTCCTGAAAATATAGGACTTGTGTCCTTTAAATTGCTGAGACTTTTGATGGGAGGCCCTGATACATTGTGACGTCCTCAGTGACGTCTGCCTCTGGAAGTCATCCAAAGAGGGTCATGCCTAATTCTTATATCATGCACCTCTGTGTTTGTAATTGAGCCCTCATTTGATCACATGTGTTGACGTCAGTGGTTGTGTGTCTCTGCTGACAGGTTGTGATGATCTCATTAGCTCCATGTTTGATCTGACCAAGGGTCTCTGCAGCCTGCAGCTCAAGGAAGAAGATCTCGCCCTATTCTCTGCCACGGTCCTCCTGTCTCCTGGTGAGTGTTTGAAAACTTGTGTACATTCCCAGTGATGCAGGCGAGTCATGCTGAGCAAAACGATTTGAAACACTAATTTGTGAGTTTTGTACCATTTGTAAAGATGTGTTTGTTTGTAAAGATCATTCTGTCATTCATGTGACTCACTGTGTAGTGTTCTTGGTATGTAAGTCACATTCATAATTGCATGAGACATTCATTGTAAACAGGTGAATACATAGGAGGTTGGCTGATTGAATGGAAACTATCCTTGTGCTGTAACTCGCATACATCTGAGCTCACAGGTAACTTCTGTCTGGACATACAACCCGCTAAAGGCCGAACATGACAATGTGGGCCTTGGCGCTTGAAATAGTACCATTCATTTGTATCACATGGAGAGAAATGTTTTCAGTTTTACAATACAAGGGTCTCTGCTGGCTCACAAAGGAGCTAAACACAAAGGGCGGCAGCAGGTTCCCAAACTACCAAACCATTCTACTCTTTGTGGTGGTTGTACCACCCAATGCAAGTCTCTCGTTGGGGGGAATCTTCCCTACTGCCCAGATTCGTCAGGGCAGTGGGGCCACGGTCAGAAGGCCGATCAGTCCTCATGGATTGGCCAACTCCATTCTCTCTCTGTCGCTCTCTTTCGTGGCCCTGGATTCATGAAGGTTGATGTACACCATCTTGCATGTGGGGAATCTCTAAGTTGCTCCTGGGATATCGATCAGCTGTCTCCATGCTGCAGGACACAGTAACAGTAGGTCAGGACACAGCCACAGTAGGTCAGGACACAGCCACAGTAGGTCAGGACACAGCCACAGTAGGTCAGGACCCAGCCACAGTAGGTCAGGACACAGCCACAGTAGGTCAGGACACAGCCACAGTAGGTCAGGACACAGCCACAGTAGGTCAGGACACAGCCACAGTAGGTCAGGACACAGTCACAGTAGGTCAGGACACAGTAACAGTAGGTCAGGACACAGCCACAGTAGGTCAGGACACAGCCACAGTAGGTCAGGACACAGCCACAGTAGGTCAGGACACAGTCACAGTAGGTCAGGACACAGTCACAGTAGGTCAGGACACAGTCACAGTAGGTCAGGACACAGTCACAGTAGGTCAGGACACAGTCACAGTAGGTCAGGACACAGTCACAGTAGGTCAGGACACAGTCACAGTAGGTCAGGACACAGTCACAGTAGGTCAGGACACAGTCACAGTAGGTCAGGACACAGTCACAGTAGGTCAGGACAGTCACAGTAGGTCAGGACACAGTCACAGTAGGTCAGGACACAGTCACAGTAGGTCAGGACACAGTCACAGTAGGTCAGGACACAGTCACAGTAGGTGAGGACACAGTCACAGTAGGTCAGGACACAGTCACAGTAGGTCAGGACACAGTCACAGTAGGTCAGGACACAGTAACAGTAGGTCAGGACACAGTAACAGTAGGTCAGGACACAGTGACAGTAGGTCAGGATAGTAATTTGTAATCTCACCATGGTGCCAGCAATAGTTCGCCTACTCTTCACGACTTACGCCGTAGGATATTTAACATCCACCAACTAATGCTGGCAGATATGTGACGCCAAGTTTAATGTCCATCCGAGGGACGGCAGGCACAATGATGAATCACCCTTCTTGTGAAGCAGCGGGATGCTGAGATTCACACGCAGGCTAGGCAGCTTGGAGACACGTTTACATACCACTAGGCCATCGTGCCAGCCAAATTAATGAAACAAACTAGAACGGCACTCGGTAGAGCGCGTAGCTCCACCAGGCGGAACAGTTTACGTTTTGTATCCCACCGATAGGCCGGATCTGGATCCGGACCTTGACCAAAATCGAATCGACTTGTTCCTGTCAACCACCCAACCCATCCACCAAGTTTGGTCACAACCCGTCTAGGAAGAAAACCCAAACTCTCCAAAAGTGATGTTTACTACCTACCTCAGGGTATATGCTCCATGTGATAGATGATGATCCAGGAGAGATTTTGATATCCTTTGCTGACTTTTCCTCTTCTCTTTAGATTATTGACATGAGCATGAGTAGTTTATCTTCCCATCTTGCAAAGATAATGTCACTAATTTTTGGCAATGATGATGTTGAAAAGCTTGATATGCTCCAAGTCGAATGGTACTATCAAAACCTGGATATGTGAGATGTCTCATGATATGAAAGAACACGACATGCACGAAATTAAACTTTTGTTAAGTACGTTGTCTGAAACTTGATGAAACTACTGTGGTGGGCCCTGTGCAGCCTGTGGTCGGGATCAAGTTGAATGCCTTTCAGAAAAGTAATGGCATTCGGTGGAACAATCTTCGTGGTATAGGTTCTAATGGTGCTCCAGCAATGATGGATGCACGATTTGGTTGTCAGCAGATCAAGTTGGTTCGTATCACCTAATTTGGTTGTCACTCGTGCATTTCTTCATCAATTTCTATCTGCAAAGACATTGTCAATATATCTTCAGGCTATTATGGATATCACCATGTATATACTTTCGGTAGGCTTTGTTACTCTGAATGTCCATCCTTTTTTTTTTTAGAGCTCGGCAACTAATTAGGTGGTGAATACGAAGTTTTCCTCTTCAATATACAAGTCCAATAGCCCTCTAGGGGATGGGTAGGAAAGTACATTTTTATACTTCATGAAAGGATGATGGAACTTTTCCTGCAAAGGGAGAAACAAGAGCTGAAGAAATGGTTCCTTGATGAGGAATGATGCAGACAAAGTGGTAGTGCAGGCAGAGGGTTCTCGGGATAGAGGCGTGTGGAGAGGGACAACTTGTGCGACCGACCCCCTTTAAGATTTGATTAAGTAGGGGCAATGAAAGTAGTTGTACTAGTAGAGATTGCCAAAACTTAACCATAGCAATTCCAGTTCAAATTAACTTTGTTGCAAAAATGGCACCATTTTGTCATCATTACATCATTCTTGTTACAGACAGACTGTTGTACTTTTGGCCCAAAGGAGAGGTGATGGGGTCGTTTCAAGTTCACTTGTTTCACACATACTCATACAAACCACACCCACCCCATTTTTACATCCATGCGTGCACAGTATGTCCCGCTATGAAAGGGATGCTTTACATGGAGCGACCTGCTATATATGTATGCACGTCTGCTAGCAGACCAAAACTTTTGGCTGGTACCACAATCATTTGACAGAGTGAGAAAAAAATGTAAATTTTTGGCAAAAGCGTCTGTTGTGTTATTGAACTACATTCAACATAATGGCTTCGTAATGCTTGAGAGAGTGTTGGTGCTGCCAATCAGTTTCTTGGCAAGGGTTATACTGGTTGGTTTTCCATTGCCCTCTCAGCATTGTTTGTCTATGCTCTAGCCTTCTAAATTCCAAGCATCAAGCAAGCAAGGAAGCAACATGTACCATTTTTTTAGGTATTTGGTATGACTTGGTCATGGTTTGAACCACCTATCTCCCAGACTCAGAGCGGACGCCTTAACCATTATACCACCTGGTCTGGTTTCCTATTGCATCCACCCATCAATTTACTTATCGAGCATCGTTAACCTGTTCAAATCCCCACCTGTCTTATATAAACCATATACTTATCTGCACGAAGCCACACCCCACCCCTCCAAATGAAAGCAAATAATTACAACTCGGTGCCACAACGATCCCCAAACCAGGTGAGTGCTTCCAATTTCATTTTCCGTAACTTACCCTCCAACCCAGAGCTGTAATGTTTTGGATTAGTAGTTTGTTTAATGATTGCTTGACTTTATGCTGCATATTTGTTGATTGCCTCTTTTTGTTGGTATATACTACCTCTCCTCTGATCTATCTCTCTCCCACTGCAATATCCAACAAACAGAACGAGAACAATGGATTATGATGAGTAAGACTACACTGGCCAATCCGCAACACACAATGAATAGCCAACATTCAGTTCTGTGTATCAGTTCCGCATGTCGGTTCCGAGTGTCAGTTCCGAGTGTCAGTTCCGAGTGTCAGTTCCGAGTGTCAGTTCCGAGTGTCAGTTCCGAGTGTCAGCTCAGATGTTCAGTTCCGAGTGTCAGCTCAGATGTTCAGTTCCGAGTGTCAGCTCAGATGTTCAGTTCCGAGTGTCAGCTCAGATGTTCAGTTCAGTTCTGGAGAGCTCAGCTCACAGTTCAGCTCGATGTTCAGCAAAAGCAGTCCTCAGAGTTTGGAGGTGGTGATTGAGTGGCGAGTCTGAAGTGAACCACGCCAAGTGCCTGAGAACATGATGGGACGAGCTCTGGTGAAGGCAGCAGAACGAGCACTGAGAAGCACCAGACACAATGAGAGCAAAGCCCATCCAGGCATGGTTACCACCTCCTCACTGACAATACCTCCTTTTTTGACTTGATTAAAAACCACCACAAACTCACGAGCATCAACAAAATAAACAGTGATTATCTCCAGTGCTAACTTATCTCCCTACACGTCTTCCACACATATCTTACCTCCTTGCGCCGTCCAGCGCACACACCTCATTGACTCAATGTGGTTTTTGTGGAATGTCAGTTGAGTCCACAACAGTTATTTTCAGAACTCACACTACATGCAACTATGCACACTGCACGTCTCACCTGCACCTCTCACTCAACCGCACCACACACCTTATTCATTACCACGTGAACCGTCCAGCTCACTTATATGTGAAGCCGGGGTCGACGCCATACACACCTACTTCACCCCTCTGTCTATCAACCTTTCTTCTCTCCTCCCGGAATGTTTGAGGCACCCATGTGTGTAGAAAATTGTGATATTATGACTGACTATAAGATGGCTTATGTGCTTAGGGGTAGATTGCTCCTATGTGACACTTTCTGGTTGTAAACATATGTCTTTGCTAAACCTGTATAATCCAGTTTCCATCCTGCTTGATTGTCTCTTTCCATTGGTTAGACCATAGTGTGTAATAGTGACAGGGACTTCTGCCCTGCTGTTTTGTTATGGTTAGCCAGCATTTCACTAACAGTATCGCTCAGCTGTTCTTGATTGGTAATGATGGAATGCTGGGAAGCACAGTCCTTATCTGGGGTGATTAATTTGCCAGGAGGGTAAAGCAGGATTAGGATGCTGGACCCTACCTAAAGGGGCGCCAATTTGATTTTGACAGCAGCATGAAGAAGTAAATGTATTTTATTTGCCAGATGTAGGGTGTACCTTTATATGAACATTTCCAGAGCATTACATGGTTCCTCCTAAGAACACAAGGGTACTACAGCATGCACACAAGATTTTTGAATGTCCCTTCTTTTCTATTGTCAGACATATTTTATAAGCTATGGAATGTACCTTCTTTTCTCTACTTTGCCACATGGCACATACCCTTGTATAAAGGGGCTTTTTCTATGCCCCTGACATTTTACCCAAGAATGTCCCTTCTTTTCTATAGTTTGCCACATGGCACATACCATATAAAAGGGCCTTTTCTATGCCCCTGGCATTTTACACAATATACATTTTAAATACAAACAAAATGCATTTGTTCATCGTACAAGACTTTATTCAAGACGATATAAAAGTCTTGAGAAAAGTAAGGGGAAAACATATCCAACCCAGACGGGATTCGAACCCACGATCCCCAGCTTGGGAGTCTGATGCTTTATCCATTAGGTCATTGAGCCAGAACGTTTAAAAAAAATTAAACATTTAAAAAGGGTTATAAAATGCGTGTATATATATAACTGTGAGAAATAGTAGAAACTCCACAGTACGGGCGTCTCATTTGCATTAAATAAATAATCGGGAGATTAAATCAGACGCGGACGTAGCTTCAGGACGGTCGATCTTTAATTTTCGACAAGCTTTCGACCAACAAAGGTCTTCTTCTTCGTCGTCCCCAAGACTTCCGCTGAACTGGGTTGGATATGTGATATGAACCAACTCATGGCCGTACATCCTCTTTGCTCACGTCCTGAAATCAATGATGTGTACAACTACAGCTCTTTTTACTTGCCGACCTAACGATGAAGCACACCACATGTTGTATGACAAATCACAAATCGTTACTGTAATTATTTTCTGGAATGGGTACTTGTAATAATGTAATTGTTTTGGCCAGCAATTGTTTTTGATCACTCAACAAACATTCAAAAGGCCCAATTCCATATCCTAGGCCGATATATTGAGCCTGCTATTTGGCACTTGAAAGATTTTATCGTTTTCTTGAGTCACATGTTAATTGTCTTCTTTGGCCTAAAATTTGCATATTCCATATGTCGTCCTCTCAGATCGACAATGGCTGCAGGATTCGGTGAAAGTGGAGAAACTGGCAGAGAAGATAAACCTGGCGTTTCGGCATGTCGTCTGCAAGGAACATATGAACGACAGCCTTCTGAACAAGGCAAGCACCAGACAAGCTTGTCAGATCATCAAACTGAGCTTTATGTCACCTGCATTGTTTTTATGAATCTCAAGCCAGAACTGCATTTAAAGAATAAATTATTCTGGTTATCCTTTAGCTCCGGTATAAAAGGGTATTTTGCATCACATGTTGACAGATTAAACTCCTTGTGAAAATGAAAACAGAAGCGCTTTTTTACATTTGAAAAGAAAAAAAATCTTTGTAGATTGCCTGATGCATCCGCCTTTTGCTTTCATTGCATCTGCATGTCAAGGTTGTCAATATGAAAACGGTATGGTAAACTATTCTGGGTTTGGATGTCCAATTGCGATTTGTGTCTGGACTGTGATCTATCTGCTTTATCAGAAATCGGGCACAACCATGAACCATAAATGTTCCGTGTGATCGGGGTATTTTGGACGGATCACTATAAGCGGCCTTCCATCGTAAACATTTTAATGCATAATCAAGAAATTTTGGTTGATCGGATACTTTGGTTGGAACATCCTTACCCTTGAGCTGCCTGGCTTTCTGTTGAATCTATATGAGATTGTAAATTTTAAAAGTTTGGGCTGTTTCGCATTCTGATCAATTGGCGGCTCACAATCGTGAGAACCCTGGTTCAAATCTCATATGATGTGTATTTGTCCATGTTTGAATGTCCTTGTAGTTCATATAAAAATGGCAATTATTTCTACTAACGACGTTTTCCTGCCTGTGATTTATCTGTAAGCTCTACTATGGAAATTAGATTGATGTGTAGTGTAGAATATACAAGTATAGGGTCGATCGCTTTGGGGTTCTCCTTGCCAGTTCATGTGTCTAAGACACTATACCAGTATACCATGCAAATTGGAAGTTCAAATCGGATGAGATGTCGCATGCCGTGTGCAAATGAGGCCGGGCGATCCGGTTATACGGTGCTGACTCACCGTTACCAGTTACCCCACATGGGTCTTTCTTGATCACCTCAGGAAACCACGACAACCAAAATTCACCCCGAGACCAGGTATATTTATTAAAATAAACAATGGTCATGGGGAGGGATTACAAGGGCAATTTACAAAAATAAACGATGCAACCAGCACTATACAATCAATACATAAATAATGAATTATAAGGGGACTCGGTAGAGTGCATACCTCCACCAGGCTGATTCGTTTATGTTTTGTAAGCCACTGATAGGCCAGATCTGGATTCGGACTTGAACCAAAATTTATTCAGCTTCTTCT
The DNA here is from genome assembly GCF_964187855.1 of Myxine glutinosa. Classification (NCBI taxonomy): domain Eukaryota; kingdom Metazoa; phylum Chordata; class Myxini; order Myxiniformes; family Myxinidae; genus Myxine; species Myxine glutinosa. The sequence continues at coordinate 221,989,352 of NC_136262.1, read as the reverse complement.
TGTCACCGAGCCAACTCATCCACCAAGTTTTGTCATACGTCGTCTACAACTTTTTGAAATATCATGCCATATATCATTGTTGGCCCAATCACTCAATTGGGGAAGAATCAGTTTGTAAATTAAATGCATCATGATTTTTGAGTATGAGCTTCCGTCCACTGTTGTCCTTCGATCATGACGTCTTTTCTTGTTTATCCCAGGCTGACATCACCTTCGAGACAGTTCCTTGTGACACATTAACCATTTCAGCAGCCTTTGTCGCTGAAGGGCCTGCCAAACACGCAACAGAGTGACCACAAAGTCCCTATGCACACCGTTAGAGTTTAATTAGCATTTATCTGTATGCTCCCCTCCATTCTCCGTACAAATTAGATATTTTTTTCTCCATGTTCTTCTGGACGTCTTCTTCCATGTTGAGGGTTGGAGGTAATAAAAGCAGCCCCTGACTGCTGTTTTGAGATCTTTAACTGTTGTTAGGCGGAGATGAGAAATTTCCTCTTTCACAATGCCCCAAAGCGAGTTGTCACATGTTGTTAAGCCTGGACTTTGAGGAGGCCACACTATCTCAGATCCACATCCAATCCATCGTCCACTGAATTTGTCGTCAAGATATTCTCTAACTGCGAGAGCATAACGTTTGGTGCACCATCTTGTTGCAGGATAGCTGTTGCCTTGAGACCTCTCACGCAGTTGTGGAACAAACCACGTCTGAAGCATGTTCAAATAAGCAGTGTGATTGACACTTGCATCGAAAAAATATGGCCCTATCAAGTGTTCTTCTGAAATTGCTGCCCACATCATGACATGAGGAGGATGCTGTTCAATTTCCTCATAAAAATGAGGATTTTCTTTGCACCAAAAATAAACATTCCTGCATCGATTGCTGAGGTAAATAGCACTCATCTGAAAAACAAAAACAATTGCTGTATACTAGCATATAAGACCTGTCGCTTTGCTGACGGCAATACCAAATCTTTAAGTAATTGCTAAAAAATAAACCCGTTGTGCAAAATCTGTGCGCTCTGATTCCTCACATCTCGAGAACACCTTCCAATTTGGGTTTTCTGTTTCCCCAGTATAGCTGTGATATATGTGGCAAGAACAAAAAAGGATACCTGGGAGATCCTGCCCTCCGTGTGGGGATAACCAGCGTCATAAGTTGGCATTTGCAGTTTCGCCACAACATGTGCTGATACATAAACTTCCTTCTGTTTTTTTGCATCACAAACCTTCCTGGGAGTTCCCTGAATCCACCGTCGATGGTTTCCTTGAAATCCGTTAATCCATTCTCAAGTTATAGCATGACAAACAGACAGACATGGTTCCTTGCCCCCTTTTATAATATGGATTGCGATGTAGCTTTGTATTTTTTATGCATAAGTCTAGCTCCCACAAACTTGTGTTGTACATACATCTTCAAGTTGAACTACCAGTAGTTTACCAGCATGCAATACTGTTTCTTCAGACAAAATTCAATCCCATTGTATGTCATTCACAATCTCCCTCCATAAAACAATTGGTGCTGCAAGATATTGTGACTATAATCTGATTTGCTTATGTGAGTAACATAGGCCTTAACCGATCGCATAATATATCCGAGCATATAATTTTTCATTTACTAGTACCTTATACAGTAGTGCTATTACATTTAGTTTATTGTAGGCCTAAGAAGGCTTGCTGTTCATTTTCACATTATATGAAAGTAACACTTTGTCTTGCTCCATGTAAAAGTCTGAGAACATGACCTCATCTCTTCATACTGCCAATGATCTCTCCAACCTTACCCTGCGCAGCTGCAGTTGAAGGCTGTGAGCTTGAGGCAAGTGTGCAGTCTGCACATAGAGAAGTTCCATACCTTTCGAGAGCTGCACCACAACACAGTTCTTGCACATTTCCCTCCACTTTACAAGGAGCTGTTCTGCTTGGATGCCCAGCAGCAGCCAGCTGCACACGCGACCACAGACTGACTGCAATATCCATGTAGTTCTCTCTTCCCGCCCGGTCTCGCCTCACGCCATCTACTGGGCCTGGTATTGATGTCGCTGCTAATTGTGTAGGGCTGTGAGGACTGTCGATGGATTTTTCAGAACTGCGCGGTTTGTAAAAACCCAAAGGTTTGTGAATACCCAAAGGGGGTTGCACCACGTGTGCTGGCTTGGTCATTTGAGAAGCCTGCTTGGAGCCCATGCAAGGTGCAAAATGAAAGTGGTTTGTGCTTTTCAGTTGGAACTTACAAATGTCACCACTAGGATAGGATATATCTACCGTACTTGTGGCTGGGACATCAGGGCAGTATTTCATGACAAAGTTTACCGTACGTGGACTTTTTACAGTGTTTTCCTTCAATATTGAGCAACTTTTGCAAATGACTCTTTTTAGAGGTTTGCTCGTTCTTTATATAAACTGAGGTTTATTTTTCTGTGTGCTTTTTTTTGTACAGTCGCTCCTTGCATTTGATGATACTCTTGCACAGAGGTATACTTTACTGCCTTTGAAATCTTGATTCTCCAAAATTTGAGTGCTTCTTAAAAATTTGTGAGTAAAACGTCTTCTCATTTAATGAGAAACCGAAGCACAGTAATTTGTACTTTTAGTATTGCTTTTCAAATAGCCCTCTATCCAAAAAAAACACTTGCTTGAAAGGCATTATGTAACACTTATCACCAGCACGTATGAAGGATTTGGTATTTTACGTGGAGATTTGAAAGTTATTTAAGTGAGATTGGATAGTACAACATTAATATTGTACACTGCAGTTCTAGATGGTTCTGCTATTGAGTGAGTATAAGACGTGAATGTAGTGTTCATAAGAAGGCTCTTGAGGCGTTGATTACCTCGTAAAAGTCAACACTCTGCGGCTGCACAACAACAACTACTGCAGCGAAAAATCAGGATGTGAATTCTCCCCTTAGAGGACCGAAAAGATTGTTGGCATTAGAGACATGAATTATACACTCGGTGTATCGCCTAGATGATTGGTGTTTATGACTCTTGTTACGTGGTACCAGAACTAGTGGAAGGTACAGCGTATATCTAAATTGGCTTTCGCATCCGATCACATGTGTCAGGAGAGTGGAGTAGTTTTTGTATTTACTTACGCAGACTGCAGGCAGGTTCACTGTATACATTCCAGGGTGCATTTTGACCAGGATGTGGTTGGGATTGCGTCTGCCCACGATAATTATGTTGTACCGATACTCTTGCTACTTGGTGAAAAATTTAGTTCTTCCTCGTGTAAAATGGTCGTGATCAAGTCGAATGAAGAAACTGTTCAAATGAGTTTTGCAGGTGATGCTAAGTTATTTTGATCTTGTATATTTTTTCTCCCCCTCCTACCGAGCTTATCCTGCAGTCTTAAGCACTTGACAAATTACCCTTTCATATCTTTAGTTTGCGAGTAACTTGTTTGTATATAATACCAATCGTACCACCATGACGAATAGCGAAAGAAGACTTGAAAATGTATATTTTAAAGGAATGAAGATGAGACTGTAAAATTATAGGAAATTCTAATAATTAAGTTCAGGGTAAAGGATGGTGTAAAATGAATGTATTTTACGAGAGTGATTTGAGCCTTCATAAAGGCTATAAAGTTGACAATCAGCTCTTATGACTTTTAAAACGATGTTTGGCTCGTTTGGTCAAGCATTTATTTTGTTAAATTTACTAAACCCTCTCTACTTGCAGTTTCAAAGTATAAAAGCCTTGTCTGGGGTCAAGCACAACATTTTAACAAAGTGAAGGAAAATAATTGTAATAAAAAGGATTTTCCTAATGAAGCATTCTGTTGGACTTGCATTGAATAACAAGATAAAGAATGTATTTTTAAAGTCTCGGTTTTTGTCTCTGCCAGAAACTCCTTGCCCAAGACTTAATGATGCTTAATATTGGGGAAATATTTGTCTTCGTTTGTTGAACAAACGGTAATATTAAAGTATTTGGCGCAACACTGCAGAGACGATGGTATACCGTTATGGACTATGGCACAAGGGAAATTATTTGAAGGCCTTCAAATGCAGGAACGTTAACATTACATGATGTTCTTCTCTGAAGGATGACTGTTGGAGACATGTAGGGGATTTATTTATTTAATTTCATTTTTCTTCTTCTTCTCATTTTTTTTTGCACACATCTCATGTTTGCCTCCAGCCAAGTGCAATAGGGTTATGTATTTTCGTTGCTTTCATTGTCTCTCACTGTAAATGCACTTGTCCATGTTTTTATTTCTTCCCAATTTTGATTACTCATTGTAACTACTGTTTGATGTGCTTGTAAAGTACAAAAGTGTGGGTGTGTGAAATGTACACGGTTGATTTGTGTTTAGTCTGGAACCGAAATTGGGCCACATCTCTCGAATCCAGGCGGAATTAATGGTTTTCTGAGCACTTTAAATAAAAAACATTTTGTCGATAAAAGGTACTAAATTACTGCCGAATTATATGATAATCTTGAGGGTAGATTCAGCTGCTTTTGTTTTTGTAATGTTACACGGAACTGCCTTTCCCAATCTTATTAAGACAAGAAACAGCAGCTCAAGCCATGCAAAACAATCTCTGATAATTGTATGTATTACTTTTCAAATCTCCAAATTATATTTCTTGTCAATTATATCGAAGATATTGAGAAAATGCAACAATTAGCATTGTGGGTGCTTAATGCAATTTGTATGAAAAGTTATCTTCAAGTGCGTGCAGATTTGAACACAGCAGAAATTACGTTCCAAAATCACGTCAAATAAATGGGCAAATTATTTTACTAATCTCGACTTGTGTGCATTCCAAAATTATGTTCATTTGAGAGTGCGCTGCTATATTTAAAGTGCATATTTGTATGCAAAAATACATTTTCATTTTTTTAAAACAATATTACTTTGCTGCTCTAAATTTTTATTAGATATTAAAAATCACTCTAACAAAGGAATATAAATGTTACTTCTTTTTTTTTTTGTACAATAACATTTTATTTTAACATTTTATATATTCTTGCCAAATTTAAGTATTTCTTATCAATCTTGTTGACAAGCATTTGGCTTTAGGGAATGTATGTTATTGATTGTGACTGCAGTACTTCTTTCAACCAAGTGGTACACCGCTGTTTTTTATTGTTTGAAGTTAAGTTTGAGTGAAACATTTACTGAAATTTGGACTGCAAACCCATGTTTGTTCTAATTTCAAATTGTGTTATCTTTAGAAATGTTACCAAACTCTGATAAATTGTTGTTTAAGAAGAGACGCACATTTGGCCTGTGTTTAGGAACGATAATGTAGGAAATGTTTTATTTATCACTGCAATTACAATGAAACATATTATGAGGTGGGAATGTGTGTGTGTGTGTGTGTGTGTGTGTGTGTGTGTGTGTGTGTGTGTGTGTGTGTGTGTGTGTGTGTGTGTGTGTTAGTTCCTCAGGGATTGTTGTATATGCTTAAGTAATCCACATACTTGCAATTGTTTTGAAAAGGAAAAAGATTCCATTGAATTTGAATATCCTTGCGAGATACATTTTTTGGTTTATTTACTATATATTTTGCATGTAAACATTGTGAACCAGACAAGGCTTTTACAACTGCTTTTGAAATTGAATATTATGATGTTAACCCTTTACACCTTCATGTTTTTTTGTTTGTTTGTTTTTTTTGGGCTCATTATTTTTGATGCTGGCAAATATCATTGTAATATATACCAAATGTATAAATTTTAGTTTGCTCTTTGTGAAGCAATAAAATAGACATTTAAAATGACATAATATGAAGTCTTTAGCCACGCTATTGTTTGTGTAAGCTTTTTGTGCATTTTCACAGCTGTCTTTGCCACTCGGATAATAATCATTTATAGATCACATATAATTATAGCTTTAATCATTTAGCAAAGCAAAGTCTCTCATGCGACCCGACAACAATAACTACTGGAGAGCAATATTAGAGCTATTTTCTTACAACTGTTGGCTTGTAAATTTTTGTGACAAATTGGGTTAACTTATCTTCATGCCTATTAAAAAAAATCTCAAGTGTGTTTGGTTTATAGATCAATTGTATTTTGGTTAATCTGTATTCCTAAAACAGATATTTGTTTTCAGATTTTATGTATTCATTTCAAAAAATAAAATTTCCCTTTAAGAAATGCAAAAGTTTCCACTTGCATAATCTCTAGCAACTAGCTGTCCCCTGTTTCTACTTGCTAAAAAGTACATGTCCCCTGTGACAGGCAAAGCAAGAAAAAGTACCCGTCCCTAGTGATGGGAAAAGGAAGTAAAGGTACCTGCTCACAGTGACAGGAAAAGTTTAAGTTGATCTATCAAGTTAAATTTTTTCAAAGACTTCAAAAAGGCTAATTGTGTTGCACTCTTGGATTCATTCAGAGCCGAAGCTCTGAGCTAATTATACCGCCCACCTCAAAATGGTGGTGCAACATTGGGTGGCGCAGGTTGGATTTGTCTAAAAAGAAAGCAAACTGTAGCTATTATAAATTGTGTTACTCCATGAAGATCTGTATTAAATCTACTTTAATCCAGATGTTCATGTTGATTTTAAAGATTACTGGAAGGGAGAATAAACTGACTGACTATATTGCATCAAGAAAAGTGAAATGAGAATGCAAAATAACCAATCAGCAGCTTTTAAAATACAGCGCAAGAAAAGGCCGCCATAAACCGGAGATAAACTAATCCATGGACAGACACCATGGTTCACAATATATATACATAGGATTGTAAATGTATAAAGATAAATGATTTTACAACAAGGATGCATCACAATCACAATGCAACATTTTGAAAGATAAATGATCTAACCTCAGTTAAACTTTGCCCTCAGGATGCATCACAAGTTTCAAAATATTTACTTCTATATGGTGCTCAATGCTTATAAACACCCAGCAAACAAACATTGAACCGGTTTCTGATGATGAGCGATCTCTATGTAATAGCTCTTTACTTCGGATCAGCATCAAAACCTGTAAGTGCCACTTGAAGATTATGATTGCCATCAATGTTGGTAAGTCCTGGAAAACAGAGTTGAACTTCTTGCAACACAAATATGACTCCGAGTATTCAATATTTCGTAAACCACAACACATATTTCAAGTACCGTACCGTACCATAACATAAGTTTGTAGAAAATCTTTCATTCCTATTTTCATTGAACGATCTTCAAACCAATATTTAGAGCTTTTTTCACCATTTCATTTGGCATTTTCTTTAATCAACGAAGAAATCTATTTCTCACTAGTGAACACACCACGAAAGATGAAAATTTAATTGACCATGTAATGTGTAATGAGATCTCTATGAAGCTGCAGGTATATCATCACTGAAAACTCACTTGTGGAATGATACAACCAAGGTATTGTGTGGGGGAAAGTAAAACCATTTTGTTGCTGGCTACTCACATTACCAAGTCATTGTAGTCTTTAGTTCACCTGGAACGAAGTTCAGGGGAGCTTATGCGATGGCGCGTTGTCAGTCCGTCCGTCCATAAAAACCACGAGCCAAGAAGAAGAGGAAATGTCTGGACATGACCGTTCGTTATTGAGGCCAGGACTCAAGAGGACGAAGAAGAGAGGAGAGAGAAAATGTCGGGCAAAGCGTTCCTTTATACTCAAGGCTCTGACGTCATCTCCTGACGTCTCCGTGTCTGCTCCTATTGGCGAGTGCCATCTTAGCAGTCCTTACTTGAACCAAATTCTGGACCAATCACTGCTCTTTGGGGCGTGGCCTCACGGACCTCCTGTGCATGTGTGCTCACCAGTTCGGTGTTATCAGCGGTAGTGCTCAATGTCCTGCTTCCCGTTGGTTTTTATTTAGTGTGGTAAATGCGCGATTTCCTGGCTATGTGTGTGTGCTGCATGTGTCATAAGGAACAGAGGAAAAATAACAGAGGCCATTACATGCAGAGGATTTACCATTAATCCCAAACTAATTAACATAACCGCACTCCTCGTGATGGGAATGAAGATACACTCTTCTACGACATACGGTCTACCGGATCTCTACTTATGATACATGAGGGTTTCTTCTTCATGACAGTCGGATTACACTACCTATGCAATTCTACCTCGACTATGGTATTGCCCACTCCCCACAAACGTAACAGTATGTATGGTCTAATGTAATTTATACACCTACTCATGTTCTGTGTGGACAAATAAACAGATAAATGGACCCAAATACAATACCCTCTCTTCTGACAAGGGTAACAGGCTACACAAGATGCAAAACAAAATGGTAAGGTTCATACTGGACAAGACCCCATGGACACACCTATGGTAGATATAACTAGAATGGCACTCAGTAGAGAGCATGCCTCCGCCTGGTTGGCCATATCACTCAATGGTGAAGCATCACTTAAAAAATTATACGAGCTGGATCCGGATCTGGATCTTCACCAAAATCGAATCTTTTTGTCCTTGTCACACACACAACCGGTCCACCAAGTTTCGTCCAAATCCGTCCACAACCTTTTAAGATATCCTGCTATGTATAGTTTTTGTCCCTATCTCCCAATGGTGAAGAATCACTTTTAAAATTCTACTAGCCGGATCTGGATATTCACCAAAATCTAATGATTTCAACCTTGGCACATACTCAATATCTCCGCCAAATTTCATTTGAATCTGTCCACAACTTTTTGAGATATTTTGTTCACAGACAAACGGACGGGTGAAAACATTGTCCTATGGATGGCTCTATTAAGACAGAGCATCCACGGATAGCTAATCAAGCTTTAATGAGGCATTCACTTCAATCAATGGCAGACGATACGCGAGGGGGGGGGGGGGGGGCGTTGGGGGAGAATGCCGACTTACCTGAGTGGCCTCGGCGATGTCTTCACCCTTTGAATAGGAACTCACAGAAACGGAATTTATGTAAAAAAGTAAACGCGGCTTTATTGCCAGACTCCGAGAACAAAGAAACGCGCCGGTAAAAACTGAACGCCTATATCGGGACGTCCCCATGTGAAGAATCAGCTCTTCGTTTGCAAAAGAAGTCCACAATAGCCTGAAATGACGCGGCTTTATTAAAAACCAACTTATACAGATCCGGAAGAAGCCTAGACATCTACAGCAAGAGCCAGTCTCATGCCACGTCAAGCCTTCCTGAAAACACATTGATTCCCCGTCCATTTATATAGGGACACGTTTTATCAGGAAATCTCCGAGGGAACAAACAACACTGGGAGAGGTTCCTCCCCGGTGGGCCAAGCCCCCACCGTCATCCGCTCTGTCATTCGGGGGAGTCAGCCCTTCCTTATCATTCGGACCAAATGTTTCTCTGGGCTCCGAGAAAACAGAAATGTAACTCACAAAGAGAAGAGTGTATGCTTGGCCAAACAAACCCATATATTTTATGGGTTTGTTTACATGAGTAATTCAAAGCATGTTTATACAGAGTCATGCGTTGCTGTGATTAAAACAAAATATATATGGTTAATGATAGGTTTATGTCTGCACTCTAAACATTCTACTCGCGTTACACAAAATCACGCGCATGTGGGCGTGGTTTCACGACCGGCCTTATCTAGCCTCGAAAAAGCACACGTATACAATTTGTCCAGCATGACCTCAGCGAGCAAAACTAAAACGAAGCAAAAACCCTTTATTAACTTTATGAAAATAGCATTTTTAGACAACATTTAAATCATAACACATTAGCAACCAACGTCTATAACTGAACTTTAGGCAATAACAAATCTACTACTTGACATTCCTTCCTCTTGTCTCGTCGAGACAAAGTATCTTAAGAGACAACGTGCCACATCGGGCTTTATTGAAAAATAATTGTGTAATGCGGGTATTGAAAAAATAATTGTGTAATGCGGGTATCTCCCAAGGGCATATCGTGCGCCCAAGGCGCCTCGCCCGTGCATTTGGCGAACGTGTCGTGTGGTGCGTGCTCGGAGCCTGAGGGCTCAGAACATGAAAGTCCATTAACGTTTCGGATCCACAACGAAGGTGTCTGGTCCAGATGAGGTTCTGCTCCGCCAGAGGGCCACCACCTCCCCTGCGGAACTTGCTCCCCCCACCCTTTGCAGACCCAGTCCTTGCAGATCTTCGAAGTTAATCAACGATCATGCCCATGAGGTCCCTCACGTGCTGCTGTTCTGGGGAATACATAGTATTGTCAGTATCTTGTGTCTCAATTTCCTGGTCAGGGTACAGAGCGTAAAAATCCGATTCACTTGAAGCATTTGAACTTAATACATATGAAGCAAAGAGAGGAACTTCCTTTATGTCAAAGTCTCCCTTGGGCGCCTGGTCGGCTTGCGGGTCTAGGATATCCACGTCGGGTCCCTCGACCGCCAGACCCAGTGTCGCAATCAGATCCATAGTTGGGTCGGAAGGGGGCGTGCAGCTGTCCGCTTGTAATACATAAGCAGCGTTAGCCAGTACACGCAAGGGGTTTATAGCACAAGTATCACAGTCATCACATACACCGTTACAGGCAGCAGCCAGTTCCCACATGGGATCCGCACAAGTATCACAGTCATTACAAAATTCAATGCAATTTTCTGGAGCGCCGGTCGCAACTGCCTTGTTGAAGGACCCGTTCAGGTCGACGGCCTCTGTGGTCAGAGCCATAGTCGTTGTCGGCGGCTTTTTCACTTTCCATCCTGTAAAATACTTTCTCATACAGAGGAGGACTAGAGATTTCATTAGTGCCCCCCAAATTACTACCCCGATTATCACAGCCAGTGCGGTCAATAACCACTTCACTATGGTGCCCGTCCATCCCTGGAACCAGTCAGTGAGCCAGCTAAATGTATAAGAATTTTCGCGCGCGATCCGATCGATCGTCAGGGCGTGGCTAGTTTCCCTTAGTCTCACTATTGCGGCTGACACTCCTTCAGATGGATCGGGTATGTAAGTGCAACATTTTCCCTCTATAATTCCGCATACCCCTCCTTTCTCTGCCAGGAGCATGTCCAAAGCCACCCGATTCTGCATCACCATTGTACGCATGTGAATTACCGTGTCCAATAGTATGTCATGAGCCGTAGCGGTGTCGTTTGCCACCTTTTCTAGGGTCAAAGCCAATTTGTCTATTCGGAAACTATCCATGACTGTGCCCGCTCCTGGGAAGAAGAAACCAAACACCTTTTCCCATAGACTCCCGTGTAGTTTAGTGGTTCCATCTTCGTTCATGACTGACCTCTTATAACGCCTGTCCAAGGACTTTGGGTCTAGCTCATCCAGTATCTCAACGTCAGGAAGGACTGAACCCAGATAACATGTGCCCCCCCAATTATTTGGTAAATAGGGGTAAGCCTTGTCGCCGCATATAAACATTGTCCCATGGGGTGGGACCAGGTGGGTGGATAAGCACTGGAGTCCCTTTACCACCCCATTAATCCTACTAACCCCCCTAGAGAATGTTATAGCCGTTATGTTGTGGTTGTGTTTATCTTGCAGTACTATTCGTAATGTAATCCCCGAGCTCCCTTGTCCCAGCTTCCCGGGGAGAGTGTAGGCGCATTCTGATTCTCCCATACGCAAGTGGCCGGAACCCTGGAGGCAGACCTTCCCTTTCTGTGGTTTGACCCAGACGGGGGCAGGCCTCTCGGCCACATGGGCAATCATTGACGGGCGATAATTAAATTGTCGATTGCAACTCTTGCCGTTGTCAACCCCTTCTCTTTCCAGCGTGGTGACTAAACATGGGGAATCGATAGGTTGTGAGCAGAGGTCATTGAGGGACAGAGGTAGCACTATCATGTGTATTCCTGTGGTGCCTGCTTGGGGAAAGCGCATGCACGACCAGCAGTGTGTCCTATTTTGAATTGTTGCCACCTCCCTGGCCACTTTCCAATATGTGTTTTCACCCTTCTTTGGGGCCTTATTCTGGGGTTGTGGCGTGAGTATGTATTCGATGCATGGTATGTAGTTCTTTTCGCCACCGGCCGCGCCAGGGGTCCAGACGCTGCACCGGACCTGCATGGTCATGTCTTTCCCTAGGCGTGTGCGTGTTTGTAGCTTAAAATCAGGGGTTCCCCATTGGTATCCTGGTTGGGCCAAGGTCTTAATGCTAGCTTGCCCGTCTTCCCGGAACTCTCGTTGCTTTTGTAGTACCATGCCAACGCGTCCAGGCCCTGCCGACAGTGCTAGCCAATTTATGTTCACCCAATTTGTGTGCAGGGCTTTCTGTTCGAAACATGGTAGTGATACTCTTTGTCCCCATGTTACGGTGAGGTGTCGGGTTTCGTTTTCGCATCTATTGGAATCGGAGTTTCCCCTAGCTGCTGTCGCTATCAATAGTATTGTACCTATGATTAGGCCCATCCTTACTGTGGTTGCTGTGGTGTAGTGTCTGGTGCTTGTATGGCCAACTTACAGTGCGTGGCGTGGATCCACGAGGTCTTGCCCTCGCAAAAGACTGCCGTTGGTGTAGTCAGCAACACCTGGACTGGTCCCTTCCACCTTGGTTCCAAGGCGTTCTTGCAGGTGAAGTGCTCAACGAACACCTGGTCTTTTTCCTCTGGTGGAACACCTGGTCCACAAGTCTCCTGGGAGCGCCTGGTCTACAGGTCTCCAATTCATAGATTCAATTCATTCAATTCATAGTTTCATAGAACACCTTTTCTCCAATTTCCTAATCCACTTTTTTTCAAGTGGATCCAATTTTATCCAATATTCAATTTTTTAAATTCAATCCCATTTAATCCAGTCCAATTCAAATTAAATTCAATCCTTCTCTCAGCATCCCATTACCTGTTTCCAACATCAATGCGAGAGTTTCAACTAGAATTAACACAAACAAACCACCATTAACCTCCATTAACACAAACAAACCACCATTAACCTCCATTAACACACACAAACCACCATTAACCTCCATTAACCTCCCCCTATTATTTATTTATTTTCACGAATAAACAAATAATAGAAATAACCTGGTCTACTTCCAATTTCAATTCTGGTCAGTTCTGGTGTCTGGTCACACACAATGTTTTCCTCACCCACTGTGATTCGCTCAAAATAGATTCTCACTGTTATGTCTGAAATTCGTCTCATGAAAACCCATTCAAGAGTCCGGTGTGACAGACAGCCAAACACATAGACACGCCGAAGACCCCAGGGTACCCATCAAACTAGCTTGTCCGCAGATCCACAACACAGCGAAACATGTAACTTTACTAAAATAATCACTTACTCATAACTAATACTCATAATAACTCATAATTACTTATGTAATTACTCATACCAATACTTACTTAAAATAATGTAATATCCCAATCTTCACCCCCTATGCAAATCGAAGCACCCCGGACGATCCACAACCAATATCAACCACTGTAGCCGTCTTCCCGACTCCAGGCAGCCGCACACAGCCACATACATCTCCATCCACGTCACACAAGACAACAGCCAACGAGTGTGTCCACCACACAGAAACCTTTGGCAATGCAACAACCGAACTCCCAGACAACCAACAACAAAACCCAATCCATCTCCATGGCTCATCAAGCAGTTCCAACTTAATCCAGCTTCACATACCGATTTCCCCAAAAACTCGTGAAACTTCACCCCCATTTTGGAAAAACCCTGGACTAAACCCTGACACCCTAAATAACTTCAGACTCATCTCCAATCTACCCTTTCTGTCAAAAGTTTTGGAACGTGCTGTGGCCACTCAACTCAAACATCACCACTCTGCCAATAACCAGTATGAAACATCCCAATCCGGATTCTGCTCCAGCCACAGTACTGAAACTGCTCTCCTCAAAATCACCAGCGACCTTTTCTCTCCTCTGATGCCGGCAACCTCAACATTTTCATCCTCCTCACCTCAACGCCTCCTTTGACATCATCAATCACACCATCCTCCTCACCCTGTTTAGACCAGCTTGTGCCTATTAAACCCAAATTAGTTCACCCCCAAGCCTACAAGGACCACCTACAGCACTGCAAAGATGTCCTCTACTCCACCTACTACCCTCAAATTATCCACTCTGGCTCCGGAATCCCAAAAGCACTCTTCTCTACAATAAACAAACTAAATAAACAAACTTTACAACGTGAACAAACTCCTCAGCGCCCTGGATACCGCCACCTGTCATTCAGAGTAGACAACAGCATCTCCTTTCTGGCTTTCAGCATCTCCTTTCTCCTTTCTGGCATCCAAATGAAATTCTGGCTTCAAATCAACTTCCTCGAACTTAACTATGATAAATCTAAATTAATCTTCGTTTGCCCACAACCACTCACCAAATTCACCCATAACTTTGCCCCCAACATCGATGGTCATTTGAACACAAATTGAACAAAATTAATCGAACAAAACACTTCCATTAACTCGACATTCTTTTCACAGCACAAAGTTCACTTGAACATCTTTTTCCTGGATACTCCCTCTTTATTTTTATACCATACCATGCTTCTCCACTTGCAACCCAAATATTTTCCATGAAATAAATAAAATGAATTCTATGAATCTTCTCATTATTCGAAAGTTTACAAAATGTCCCAAATCTGTATATTATTTTCTACTGTGGTTATATTAAACCATTATTTTACAAAATCCAACTTTCAATAAACTGAAAAATGCTTCGCCATGGAATAGTCCACCACTCATATAAATAATCATAAGAGTTCTGCGAAACATCTCCATCTTTAAAAATTAGCCAACCAAATTTAAACCACATGTTTTCCCCCCAAAAAACAAGTCACATTCTTTGTATATTGCCAACATTGTTCATCGTTTAAGTATCATCCAGAACTAAATTTTTATAAACCATCAACTTGTAGATGCATTTATTTATATCCCATTAACCCAAGAACTCTCAATTGCTTGGTTATATTTTAGTAATGTCATATATCCATATTTCTTTCCAAAATGTTCCTGATATACACATTAATCCCATCTGTCTTTGTTTCCAGATGAACTCAAATCAGGAAATCAACACAAATCCTTATTACCTCCAATCAATCACACTGCACATCATTCCCCGTCCTTGATGGATAATTTTACATCCAGATGGGCACAGCATCCCATTTTTGGCGACCCAGCCCTGAAACAAGCCCCTGGACTCCTTGCAGGCTGGACCAAAACCCCTGGACGAGGTTGCATCCCAGTACTGACTCTGCTACCTTTTTGCAAACCACTTCAACTCCATGAATTTTACATGTTTCGTGAACGGAACAAAGCACTCTGTAATCGTCAGATTGAAACTGCCCCAAACCCGTCCATATAAACTCCATTGTTGTCCTGTCCATCTCTCTGTTTGTGGATCCGGTGCAAAGTTACACAAAGTTCCCGTTTACATTTTGTGACTCACAGCTCCTGCCTCCATGGAACAATGACGCCTAAGCACTCAATTAGCCCTCCCAGTACCAAAGACTTACAATCAGACCGACAGACAGACAAATAACAGAGGCATGTCGCCAGCCCCAGCACAGGACATCACCTTTCCGGGCAGGCACAATATAATCCACAGCATCGAAATGCCAATTTCTATCCGGAGCCTCGCAAAGCCAAAATCCATGCATGCGTGCTCCATCATGCAACCCGATCTGTACTCGGTGCGCCCGGCGCCCCCTATAATCAGTGAGTTATAATAACCACAATATCTCTGGCACCCAACTCGTGATACCACAACTTAATCCACGTTACTTGCATCTCTTCATCCTCCCAAATGTCCTCCATTTAACGTGACTCAAATCCATCTCAAATCCCCACAGCTCGATCGAACACGTCACTGTACTCGGCTCGGTTAAATTAAATTCCAAGCGTACTGTACCTGACGCTTCCGGTCGGCACCGGAAGTCTGTTTATTTCTTGAGACCCCTGAATCGGGACATCAACGACAATTACAACGACAAACAGGACTCGATATTCACTGTTCATTAATTACGTACATGATTTTGGTTTTACCCACAATATATGTCCCGATATTCTCTCCAGATTTAAGTTCTATATCCTGTCGTTAAAGCAACACCTCGTAGACTGACTGCCTGTCGTTCTTCCAAGGTTAGTGAATTATCTCTGACCTTTCCCTTGCATATCTCGAACAAAGGTCAACTAAACTTTAAAAGGTCAAACTTCGAATTGGTCAACACAAATGCATCGATGCATCTTCCAGCCGCCACTCCGCACTGTACCTTACTGTATGAACAAGACTTCCTGTTGGAACTTGGCTCCGGAAATTAATTACTCTGTCTTGAAATCGTTTATTTTAGCCATCTTAAATAAATCCATCCATCTATCCATCTTATAAATCCATCTTAAATAAAAATCCATCTTATAAGTCCATCCATCCATATAAATCCATCTTAAATAACGTATTCGTCCTGTGACATTGCCTGGCATATATGTCGCAGCCGGCCACTATTCCGACATGGCTCGTCTGACATGAACGTCCGACATCCAGCAAAGTCGAAATGACCCACAATGCATTTGGGCACACATCCTCCTCTGAGAGTGGGCGAGTTATCGCCGGCACTCTGAGCAAATCTCATACAGCACACCCGTGACTCGCGGCTCGCTCGGCTCTTGCCTGAACACACAATAACTCTACTCTAACTTCCACGGAGCCGCACGGCGGAAACGCAGGTTTGTACCACATTTTAATTAAACGAACATTGCCAGGATTCTCGGATAGACGTTTAATTTCACAACACGCATGACAAAAATCCGATTTAAATTCAGAGATCGCCGATCGACCTGGCACAACCATCTCAACGCGACGACGCCACGCCGCCCCCCCCGTCTTGGCGCGCACCCTCGTGCCTCCGCACGAATCTCAACACTCCCTGCACGCCGCTCTATTCGCGTTCACGGCGGGGTTTACCACCCCTTGGGACATGCAGTCGGCTGTCATAACAGAGAATTGTCAATAAAGAATCTACGACTTGGCATGTAGTGAGCTGTCAGAACATTGAGCTGTCAGAACTCATCCCTAGCTCGTAAACATCGCAAAAAAAACAGGATCTCCGACGCTTGACCTCTCTGACCCAAAATGCACTATATGACACCAATTCCAAAGGTGAGCTGCCTCAGCGATACATCCCACACATACAATCCACAATATCTGCCATTGAATGGACTCTTCAATTCAAGTAAAACACACATATTGATTCGAATTCTGAATTTAGTTCAACAAATTCAGAATCTCCGTCCGACTGCCGCTCGAAAGAAAAAAAACAGCCCATCCTGCAACCATCTCCAAGAAACCGCTTCATATCAACAGTAGATCGACAAGGGCACTCCGGGTGCTTTCCTGACCCGATTTATATCAATTCGCTTCCCAAACAACTCCCAAACAGATGACAGACAAATGCATTGGCCAGATACACACGTCAATTAACATCCCAATATACATTCATTCCTCATTCATATACGAGTGAGTCTCCCATTCTTCGCGCGAAACTCAGATCGACTCAAATCATGCCTTTCTCCAGCCACTCCCAAACAGTCTTTGCTCATTCATGTTACTTCTCTCATTCAAGGAAAAGGATTTTTTGGGACGGGTTGGACGGGGGGTGGGTTGAGGTGAAAAAAGGGAAGGCAGGGCGGGGGGTGTTGGGGTGTTGCCTAGAGCCCCGGGACTGAGCTCAGGTCTTGGGGGGGGTGGGGGGTCCTTTTGCACGGCCCAATTCTGCGGCTGTGGAGGGGGCCCTTGTATGTTCCAGTTTTGGGGAGGGGGCCCTTGTGGGTTCCAAATTTTGGGGAGGGGGCCCTTATGGATTCCTGGGCAATCATTTGCAACATGTCGTCCTTTACATCGGCCTTCTTATCGTCGCCCATGTCCCACTGCTCGGCCGCTTCATCTAATTGGTCGGTTAGCCTTAGTGCGATGTGTACCCCGGCCAACAACAGGTCGACCAGGGCCCCCCAATCGTCGAGGGTCTGGGCCGGGGTTGGTGCTACATTCGGCCAGCGTGCGTGTACTTTGGCCTGGTCCCACACCCGCACTGGCAATACAGCCTCTCCCATGTGGCAGACGTCCCGCCAATCTGCGCCTGTATTTTGTATCCACAACCGCATAAATTCTGGTATCTGACCGGGATGTTCAGCCAGCAAGGTTCTCACCCGCTCCTGCATAGCCGCCAAATCTGGTTCTTTCAAATGGTTTTTTAAAGGGACACATCTCGATTGTAGGCTGTGAGTTCTCCGATTCCGTGAGCCCTTCCACTGAGGGGTACAATACAATACTCCTAGCCCTTCTGGGGCCGCGAACCCGCTGTCCGCCCCATTAATTTCTTGTCCTCTAAAAGGATTGCCCGGGCTAAGGTGAACCTGAGGGGCGGCTGGTCTAGTTTTCTGGGGGTCTAACCCCTGGGGGAACAGGGGCGGGGGTGGGAGAGGTGGCGCCTGTAGCCCGGGGACAGGGCTCAGGGCTTGGGGGGGTGGGGGGTCTTGGTCTGGCATCTGGTCCAGCGGCATCACTCGCTGATTTACTTGTTTAACTGCTTACTTAATTGTCCTCTGTCCTGTAGCTTCAATAACCATAGCTGCAATGCTTAAAATTTCAATATTTCAAAAACCATTCCTGTCCTTCTCACCCTGTGGCCACCTGGCCCATTTCCTGTGAGCTTATTTATTTTCTCTTGTCCACCAGATCCTGGCCTGCTTTATCTGGACCTCTGGCCTTCTATCTAAGTTAGCCACAGCCCTTCGTTCCCTGGCATGCAATGGCATACCCCATCTTGTCTCTGGGCTGTTCCTTCCTGGAAAAATCTTGGCCACCTGGCTTCAGCCTATATGGCTGTCCGACCTCATTTTCCCCTCCTGGTGCTAACTGTAACTTTAAGCTTACTGTTAAGTCCTTCCTGGTTTATCCTTACTTGTTTATCCTGGCTTTAACAAAACCACGTCATTCTGAGGCCTAAATGAGCCTTTACTTACAATTTCTGTTCGAGTGCAGACAGCGCGGATGACAGGGAAGCGGACTGAACCCGTTCGAAGAAGCAAGGTACAAATTTGGAAAGATAGCCCTCTGGTATAAAACAATTGCTCACCTTAATCAAATTAGAGTGCCAGCGTCCCGGCCTCGGGACCTTCCTTCTGTCGCCCGGGTTCCGCTTCCCGTCCTCCGCGTCTGTTGACACCCCACTCCTGGTACCATTTTGTGAAGAATCAGCTCTTCGTTTGCAAAAGAAGTCCACAATAGCCTGAAATGACGCGGCTTTATTAAAAACCAACTTATACAGATCCGGAAGAAGCCTAGACATCTACAGCAAGAGCCAGTCTCATGCCACGTCAAGCCTTCCTGAAAACACATTGATTCCCCGTCCATTTATATAGGGACACGTTTTATCAGGAAATCTCCGAGGGAACAAACAACACTGGGAGAGGTTCCTCCCCGGTGGGCCAAGCCCCCACCGTCATCCGCTCTGTCATTCGGGGGAGTCAGCCCTTCCTTATCATTCGGACCAAATGTTTCTCTGGGCTCCGAGAAAACAGAAATGTAACTCACAAAGAGAAGAGTGTATGCTTGGCCAAACAAACCCATATATTTTATGGGTTTGTTTACATGAGTAATTCAAAGCATGTTTATACAGAGTCATGCGTTGCTGTGATTAAAACAAAATATATATGGTTAACGATAGGTTTATGTCTGCACTCTAAACATTCTACTCGCGTTACACAAAATCACGCGCATGTGGGCGTGGTTTCACGACCGGCCTTATCTAGCCTCGAAAAAGCACACGTATACAATTTGTCCAGCATGACCTCAGCGAGCAAAACTAAAACGAAGCAAAAACCCTTTATTAACTTTATGAAAATAGCATTTTTAGACAACATTTAAATCATAACACATTAGCAACCAACGTCTATAACTGAACTTTAGGCAATAACAAATCTACTACTTGACACCCACACCTCACTTCAGATACAAGACAAATGGTAGGATAAATAAAATAAATCGTTATGTTTGTGGGTGTGGGCTTATCTCCGTCTAGCTCAGGTGTATCAGGAATCGTTAGGCCGTCCAGGCTCCGGTGTTGGCATGAAGCAGGCCTCCCCGCACACCAGGCCTCGAGGCGTCCCCGCCCGCGCTCCTCCACGCCAACGCACGCCGCCGTGCGGCAAGCCTTGTCTGCACGCTCGGTCCCGTACGCAAATGCAGGCAAGGAGGATCACCGACGCTCCACCGTCCGTCGTCGCCCAACAAGCCAAGGTCCAAACGGGAAGAGGTCCAACACACGGAAAGAAAGGAAGAGGAATAGTACGTCTAGGGCAAACAGGAGCTCCAAGCGCAAGATACAGTTCCAACGAGAGGGCAGAGGGAGAGGGCAAAATGCTGGTGAGCCAGGCGTTTTTCCAATCGTCCCCTCACGTCAGCTCTCTTCCCCTCCAACCAGTGCGTCGCCTCTTGGTCATCTTCTGCATCCTCCGCACTGATTGGCCAAGCGCTTCGTGCCTTTGGTGTTTGTGTCATCGGTCGGTGGCCAATCAGTGTGGCACGTCCTTCACCTTCTTTACTCCAATCATGGAGAAGCTTCCTGCCCAGTGCCCCTCCCCTGACCAATCACAGTCCTTTGGGGCGTGGCTATTTCCTGCCTGTTCGTTGTTTGCCTGCCATGCCGCCGTAGTGTGCGGTCGCTTCCGGTCTGTTCTTCCAGTCAGGTTTTATTATGAGAGGGAAGTTAATTAGTGTGTATGCGCTAATGGGCCTATAATGTATATGGGTGTGTTGCCATACGGGACACCGGAATGATCACAGAGGGGACGACACACCGGGGAATTAGCATAAACCCTAGAACTACTTAACATGCCCAGCCCCCTCGTGGTGGGGACACATATCCAACTTATCCGACATCTGGGCTACACAGAACTTATTACATCGAGATTCTTTAGCATGACAATCGAAGCACCTACCTATGCAGATCTACCTGAATCTATATATCCCCCTACCCAAAATTCACAACAATATGAATTTGTCCACAACTTGAATTTGTCCACCTTTGGTGGCGGAGGTAATAAGAACACACTCAGTACAGAGCATACCTCTGTGCCAGGCTGAACAGTTTACCTTTTGTATCCCACTGATGGGCCAGATCTGGATTCGGACCTGAACAAAAATGGAATCGCCTTGTTCTTTTCAACTCCCCCAACTCATCCACAACTTTTTGAGATGAAGAATCACATTAGAAATTGTTTTAAATGTAAAAACTTTCTCGTATCTCGATTCGGATCTTCACCAAATTTGAATCGGTTCTTGTCACCCACCCAACTTGTCCACGTAGTTTAAAGAGAATCCGTCCATAACATTTTGAGATATTCGACTTGTAGGCAGACAAACAAACAGAGGTGAACACATATAACCTCTGTCCACCTTCGGTGGCCGAGGTAATGAAGGTTTTTGTTGATGTCGATCAGGTATGTCATGTGCACCTCAATTGTTTCTGAAAACGGAGTAAAATAACAGCATTTCTGGGTTAATGATTTCACAATCATGTACAGATTTTGGGCTCCCCATTCCATATTGACGTATTGTGGTGTTGTGCATAGAGGTACGCTAGAGGGGGCGTGGTCAATAGGAGGAGGAGTTCTGGGTAAAGGTCGGAGCATGGAGAGGATTGGAACGGGACGTGCGTCCGATGTTGGATTGAATAAAACCGTTGGACCTTACCGAATTCTTCATTTTTGGAGTACTTTACGACACAACACGTATAAAATCTGACCGTGTAATGACCTGTCCTTCATTATTGGTTCTGGTGAAAGGTGTATGTCATCAGCCAAGTACATTCTCTGCAGTATCTTTTTACTGCTGCACACCTTCATGGCTGTTTGTATTGGTGATGGATCAAGGTGTTTTATAACAGAACTAATCACGATATAATTACGTGCATTTACCGATTCTGCACAATTAATCATATAAATATGTTACAAGGCAAGAAGGTTTGTTTTAGGAAAGCAGGGAAAATGAAAAAGCAAGACTGATAGCCTAACAACAGCATAGTCTGGCTTTGATTTGCTGAGTGGAGGATCTGCTGTGCCCCTGTCATGTGACCATATCCGCAGCTCTGATTGGTGGACGTTTGTGAGGGACATACATACACATACTCCGGACGGACAGACAAACGCTGTTCCAGACGGCATTTCCCGATGGGCTTCGCCGTAAAAAAACAATTATGGAAACTGAAAACAAAAAGATCATAAAAGGTAAATATTGAGGGAAAAGATACAACTTTAATGGAGTTGTATTCTTCGGACCAACTTTATAAACTGCTGACTCAGGCAAGTTAACGCTCAATGACTACATATAAACAGCAAATGATTTAGCACAGCCTGAAAATTACATGACAGTAATATTCCACTTGAATGTTTAGAGTCGGACCAACTTCATCCACCGCCTATGGTTAAAAATTGGGGCAATGCCACCGAAATCACCTGGTAGAACCAGGGAGCACTAGTTGGTGTGGATTGACCCACAAAATATGTAACAGAGAATAAGGTAAATACCTATTTTGGGGGATCAGACCTGGACCCGCTTTGACCCATAGTTGACCCCCTTAAACTCTCTTTTTTTTTAAATGTTGTGAACAAACTTTGTTAAATCACGGGTGATGAAGGTTGTGGACAAGTTTTATCCAAATTTGGTGTGTAGTTTCGGAGAAGAAGTTCCGAGAGTTCACATACAGCTTGACTCACTGACTGACTGACGGACACCGTACTGCGTACTATGCTAATACAATACCTCACCTGAACAATTTCTGTTCCAGGTGAGCTAAAAAGATGCAGAATTCTGGAAGAATAATTCAACACACAAAAACCTTGTGTATTTGTAGTCCTTTACCTATAGCTAGGTATACATATCTTAAGTGGCTAGAAAGGTTTGCGTAAACCATATTTAAAATATAAACGAACCCCGTGTTGGTTTTTTTTTTTCAGCACCATTATACAAAGTTTAGAGAATCACAGACTTAAATAGTAAACTTCGATCGGACTTGTTTGTGGAGGGAAAAAGCCTAAAAAAAGTGTTTACTAACCTCGTAAAATTAGCAAATATATTTGTTGTTTTTAAGTCCTGCCACATTTCGACAGGATTGTGCAGAGGTAGCTCATTTACCTTTGAGCTATCTCGTCCAAGTTTGAATCTCAGCTATAAACTGTCACTGTTAATTCCCAGGCACGGCGATACATCAAGGCGTGTGCCGTCCCTTTGATTGGTGTTCACCAGGGTGTCCCCTCTGCTCACAGCAATTTGTGTTAAAAATTGCACGGTGTATTTTACAAAGACGTTGCGTTATCGCCGGTACCCTGACCAAATTCTAAATTCTTGCCCAGATCAGCTCAAGTACAGCACCAGGCCTGGTCAGCCGGTCTGCGAGAAGGGACCAATTGAGGCCGTTAACGAGGATCAGGTAGTAGTAGTTAAGTATTGTTACAATATTCTTAATTCTAATTAAGTCCTGCCACAATATTAAACTGGACGCAGAGATTCATATAAAACTGAGTTCAAGTCACAACAGCTTCAACTGGGTTATAAAACACAAAGTTTGGCAATCTTGAATGATGTATGAAAGAGGAAGAACCACTCCTTTCGAGTCTCCAGACGCGTCGGGCTGCTGAGGCAGTTTTCCCTTGGCTAGGGGGAATCCTGGATGGGTCGCCACTCCGACACAGGATACTCGAATGGCTCATTCTTCCCAGAAATCTGGTACTCATTTTGCCAACCTCAGAAGGACGACAGGCTGAGTCAACCCACCTGGTGCTGATTCATTGGAACGACAGGGGCTTAAACTCAAGACCCTAAAATCTTAAGCCAATAAGCCAGGCACCTTAACTATAAAGCCAACACCAGGTTTTATGAACCAAGCACCAAGTTATAAAAAGCATGAGAGTTGTAAACGTTCAGAGTATTAAACACCAAAAATAGTTATCAAAATCCTTCTCTCTACCCCCACTGGCATTTGCACATTATTGGGAGTTGTACACTGCATTAACCTCTGAGATTGAGGCCCAAGAGAAGGACAGAATTGTGGAATCTGGAGGTAGAGTTGTTTTGAGCATCCCACCATGTTCTTCAGCATCCTTGAGAGGTTTGAGGTGTGCGCAATATGGTAAAGGTAAATGAAGTGCAGTAAAATTCCAGGCCATATATATATATATATATATATATGTTTTGGCTAAAAGCATTACCCAAGGAGTTGTATGAATACAAGAAATGTAAATTCATGAAGGAGAGCAGAATGAAGAGAAATCCTTGCAGATATTCTAATGTAGCTCAAGCATGATGGAGGCAACTGGTTCCTTTGAAAATGGAGTGGTTGGCCCGATTTGGCTTAATGAAAATTGCGTAGACTGGTCAATATATCCCCAGGGATGGTGATTTGTCTCACAGGGCAATATGGATGCACAAGAATGTTAACATCCTATAAACAGCCTGACAATAGATCAGCTTGTGTAAGTGCTTCAGTGGCACACCATGTCCATTATTCAGTGTGTCCATTATGTTAAGGGCCCCAGCAATGGGCATCCTCTAACGGTCCCACAGAGATACAATAGGTTTGGGGACGATGCGCGAAGCCGTGTTGTAGAAGTCTCGGCAACTCTGGCAGCAACGTTTGTACCATCGTATGTCTTGACACATGTTGCTTTTGCGGGCAAGCCGACAAAACACCAGCCATTGGTCCTGGGTGCAGGTATCTGAAAGAGTGGCTGCGGCACCAAGAAAGAAAAAGAAAGAACTTTGTTTCAATAAAAACACAATATATTTATCAGGAAGTAAATTTTATGTGCAACGTAGAATCGTTCTTGATTTGATTGGATGAAACTCTTGAGCTGGTGTGGATGTGCACATGTGCGTGTGTGCGTACACATATATGATATACACTGCTTGCCAAAGGTGTTCAACATTTTGTATTTTTCGACTGATGCATAAGGAAACAAAAACTTTGTGCAAATACACCTTTATGAAAAATAAAATGTTATTTAAATAATAAAATTAATAAACAATATGTAGGTGGTGGAAAAGAGAAATGGAAACACCAATGTACAAGGTATGAAAAAGTGTAAAGTCACTTAATAGAGTGTTGGGCCACCCATGTGTGGCCTGTACGGCCTGTATTCGCCGTGGCATAGAGTTCACCAGCATCTGGAATTCTGCAGGAGGGATGCGGCTTTATTCTTCCATGAGAAAGAGAATTAACTCACACATCTTTGATGGAGGTGTAAAACGCTGTCTCAGGTGTCATTCCAGATTATCCAATAAATGCTCGATTGGGTTCAGATCTTGAGAAGGCCATGACGTGTGAATAACATCGGTGTCATGCTCATCAAACCACGTGCTCTGTGGATTGGGAATTGGGGGGGTCTCCTCTTGCAGCCATGCTATCCATAATTGTAGGCAACCAGGCCTGTGCAGCATTTTATATATGACCCTAAGCATGCTGGGATGTTAGTTGCCTCATTAACACATGGGTCACACCTATGTGGAAGCCGTTGCTTGGTGTCCCTCATTTACTCAGGTGTTTCCAATTTTTGTCCACTACCTGTGCCTTGTTATAAACTAATAGTGAGTATTTCCACCCGTTTCATTCAAAACTATTGAAATTATTCTTGGGATACTTTCAAATAATTTTGTTATAAACTTTTGTGGAATGGTGCAACTCTTGTGGAATTGGTGAAATGACAAAACTTTTTTGTACACAGTTACACCGTGTATTGAGTTGTAGTATACTGCAAACAACAACAAAACAACAACAACAGGCATTTCAAGGCCATTTTCCCTGCTAGAGAGAGCGGGGGTTAGCCTTTAGTATACTGAAAAACAGAAAGAAAAAAAGAACAGGTAGGTCGTAGAGAGGATCATGGTTGTAAAGGCATTTCAAGACTTGCACATCAGAATCTCATTTACGTTTGCTTGGAATGACATTGATCCTAATGTTCTTAGGAGAGAATGTCCCAAATTAATAGGGAGGTACCTAGTGTGATTTTAGAATTTTTTGTGGATAAAAATCGAAAGTTGCACGTATTATGAAGCCATTTATTTACTCAGCATTTAATAGAACGGGATAAGTAATGAAGCTATAATTGACAGGTTTGATGTTGTCCCCTAGCAAATGAGAGCCAAAAAAACAAGTATGTCAACATTTTTTTCAACAATTTTAGATTCTTCTTGAAGAAACGATGTGTTAAGTGGAAGAAGCCAAGTCCCAAAAGCTGCTTCTTGCCCAAAAGCGAAAAACGTGTGTTGTCGGTATTACTAGCTCTCCTGGTATTTGACTTGTTTAATTAGGTTTACTCTCCATGAAATGGAGAGTAACCTATTATTATTCCCAAAGTTTTTCTTGTTATTATTTTTCCGCCCTATTTTGCACCTCCGAAAATTGCGGTGCGAGTAAACCGTTCAACACTGCCCGCAGTTTTAAGTGGCAGTTGTAGTTATTCTTATTGTTTTCTTATTGTGATTTGATGATATCAATGAATTTATTCTTATTTGGCCTGGTGAATGCAGAGTGAAAAGGAACCACACAGAGATGCTGTTGCTGGTGCCTGGAGTGCCAAGGCAATTATGCCATGTTACTTAGCACCAGGGCAGCACCTGTGTTTGTCTCGTTAAATCCGTTGTTGTCTCATTTGTCTGCACTCGTAATACCCACTCCCTCCGGGAGCGAAAAATGTGTCGATACCTGCTCCCTTAACCAGCAGTTAAACTACTTGCACAGTTCTCCATGTACAGGTAAAAATCGCAAGTCATCTCCACATTCTTGCATTTGATGGGGAATTATTTTGTGTCCTTGACCTGACCCTGAGTACCCTGTGCAAGTGTACAAAATTTGATGGAGGTTAGCCCAGCTGTTTCCAGTGCTATAATGATCATATATATATACATACATACTGTTGCGTTTTGGGAAACCACAAAAAAGTAATTGCAACCACCACACAGGTCCCTTAGAATAGTTATTTCATAGCAGAGCATTATCTTAGCCCCTTCCCCTTATTTCGGATTAGTATGTCTTTATGCGTTGGGGAAGGGAAAGTCAGGCCCTCCACTCATCTTACTATAATTCACCAAATGTCTGTCCGTTCCCAGGTACTGTAAAAATGGCTGAACCGATCGCAACAAAATTTTGGGTGGATAATCCTGACCCCCTGGAGTAAAATAGGCTATATTGTTTTTCAATGTTTTCCCAATTTCCAATTTTTCACTTTTTCCAAACATGATGGAATAATATTTACCGATATGAACAGTGATGTAGCTTTTATTGAAATTCCACAAATACTGTTTAGATTTTGATGATTTGTGTGTGACATTATTCAACGGATGTTTATATGAATCGTTTAAAATAAAAAAGCCTTCAATTTCTGATATTTTGCCTTGTCATTTGGGCTTCCCAATTGAAGCCCCGCCCCTAGAGTGGGTACCGTTGCTAGTAAGGGATAATTTACCAGGCAGATGCACAAAGATTGCATCCACAGTTGTATTTAAATTATTGAAGAACAGAAGATAGACCAAAGCCCATTGGGATATGCACTAATCAGGGCCCGAGTCCCTTTGAGAGAGGGAGAGCCAGGATACCCTCAAACAGCAGTGACACCCCACTTGCCAGGCCCTGAAAAATGGCCTTACACACGTGTTTTCTCTCTCTCTCTCACTGCCGGGTTCACTTAGCACGTGCCTGCATTATTCTCGCTCTTGGCTTTTAGACTCTGTCGACAGTACTCGTGTGCTCCTTTCCTTTCTTGGTCGGACCCTCTCACAGGCCTCTACATGTGTTACTTACTTACTTTCTCTTTTTCTTTTTCTTTGGGTGTGGCGTCATGGCGGCTGTGAGCAACTGCTCTGTGATGTGGTGAGTCCTTTGTGTGTTTTTCCTCCT
Organism: Myxine glutinosa; assembly: GCF_964187855.1. NCBI lineage: Eukaryota > Metazoa > Chordata > Myxini > Myxiniformes > Myxinidae > Myxine > Myxine glutinosa. The sequence continues at coordinate 221,961,590 of NC_136262.1, read as the reverse complement.
CTCCTGCCCTACCCCTCTCTCTCCTTTACCATCCTGTGTGCTTTGGCGTTTTTGTTTTTCATCCTTTTCTGTACCTTTGTCAGAGAGAGACAGAGACAGAGACAGAGACAGAGACACAGAGACACAGAGACACACAGAGACACACAGAGAGAGAGAGAGAGAGAGAGAGAGGAAGAGAAAGAGAAAGAGAAAGAGAAAGAGAAAGAGAAAGAGAAAGAGAAAGAGAAAGAGAAAGAGAAAGAGAAAGAGAAAGAGAAAGAGAAAGAGAAAGAGAAAGAGAAAGAGAAAGAGAACACACGAGAGAGAACACGAGAGAGAACACAGTCCGGTGTTGAGAGGGTCCGAAGCCGGCGGTCTGGTATGGCCACCGGGGGGAGGTCTTTTCTTCACATTGTGGCTCTGTTTTAATGACTTTAGGCTATAGCTGATCTGTTTGTTGGTGTTCGAAAAAACATTGGGTTTTCTCAGTTCTCGGTTACAAACTTATCTTTGGTCGAGTTAGGATGGCGGGCGAACGTTTCCACATTGCTAACGAATAACGCATACTAACGCATACTAACGAATCGCTAACTCGTAAACACGGGCTAGTTTGTGTTCCTCCCAACGAGGTGAAAATTAACGATGTTGAAGCGCGGTGCTACGCGTGCTACTTGTTTAGCAAGGAGGAAGCGGACAACGCGGTAAGTTAAAAGAGTCTTTATTGCAAGAGCTCCACTGTAGCACTGGAGTGCTCCGGGCTGCGCGCCCGGTGTATATCCTGAGGCCACGCCTACCCCTCGGGTGTGGCCGCCGCCCACTTGGTGCGCGGAATGATGCCATCACGCCAGTGAGCTTTCGTGTCCGCCACACGCGCCCCCCCAGAATTCCCGCGCACCTGGAGGGCTAGTTTGCGGGGCAAACGGATGACCTGGCCGAAGCGCCCTCTGGCGACTGGCGGCGTCCGGGCTGCAGGGATGCCAGCTGGGATGCCTCCGGCTGCACCCGGGATGGGTGCAGGACCGGGGGGCGGCATGCCGGCGGGGCTGGGTGGTGCCAGGGGTCCACCCGCAGGGGGGCAGCCTCGACACGGGGGCCGAGCCACCGACGGTGGGTGGTCCACGTCGAGGTGGGCCGGCTTGAGGCGATCCACTGAGACGCGGTCGGGAGTACCGCCGATGTCCAAGGTGAAATGTTTCACCCCGGTCTCCAGCACGCGGAAAGGCCCGTCATACAGGGGCCGCAGTGGTGTCCGGTGGGCGTCGTGCCGGACGAAGATGTACTCCGCGGTGCGAAGCTCCAGGGCGACGTGCGTAGGTGGGTGCCCGTGGTGCGCCGTCGGCACCGGGGCGAACCTCCGGGCGGTCTCCTGCAGCACAGAGCGCTCCTGCGCCGCGGACCATGGTGCCGTGGGGTCGGGGAGGAACTCGCCCGGCACTCGCAGCGGTTGTCCAAAGACCAACTCCGCCGCGGATGCGCGCAAGTCGTCCTTGGGCGCCGTCCGGAGGCCCAGCAGGACCCAGGGGAGCCTGTCGACCCAGCCGCCGTCGCTGAGGGTGGCTCGGAGCGTGGCCTTCAACGAGCGGTTGAACCGCTCGCACAGGCCATTGGCCTGGGGGTGGTAGGCCGTGGTTTGGTGCAGCTGGACCCCGATCCCCCGCGCGACCGCCCCCCAGAGCTCCGAGGTGAACTGAGGGCCGCGGTCGGATGAGATGTCCGAGGGGGCGCCGAACCGGGCGACCCAGGTGGCAACGAACGCCTGCGCGACGTCCGCCGCCGTCGTCGCCGCCAAAGGCACGGCCTCCGGCCACCAGGTGGTGCGGTCCACCATTGTGAGGACATGGGTGAAACCCCGCGAGGGGGGCAGAGGTCCCACCAGGTCCACGTGAACGTGGTCGAACCTACGTTCCGGCACCGTAAACGGGGCCAATGGGGCCTGGGTGTGTAGGTGCACTTTCGCGTGCCAGCACGCGAGGCACGTCCTGATCCAGCCACGGACGGCCTTCCGGAGGCCATGCCAGACAAAGTTGTCGGCGACCAACCTCTGGGAGGCCTTCGTGCCCGGGTGGGACAGGCCGTGGATGGCGTCAAAAACCCGGTGCTGCCAGCCCGCGGGCACGATGGGGCGAGGCTGCCCGAAGGAGACGTCGCACAAGAGGGCCGCGCCGTCGAACGGCACCTCGGTGACGCGGAGGCCTGTGACGGCGGTCCGCAAGGCCTGGATGCCGGGGTCGGCGGCCTGATCTGCCGCCATCCGGGCATAGTTGATGCCGAGGTGGACTGCGTGGGCGACGGACCGGGAAAGGCAATCCGCCACCGGGTTGTCCTTCCCCGTGACGTGCCGGATGTCCATCGTATATTCGGACACGGCCAAGAGGTGACGCTGCTGCCAGGCCGACCACGGCTCGGTGACCTTGCCCATCGCGAATACCAGTGGCTTGTGGTCGACGAAGGCCGTGAACGCACGGCCCTCGAGCAGATGGCGGAAGTGCCTGACCACCAGGTGAAGCCCGAACAACTCGCGGTCGAAGGTACTATCGCGGCGTTCGGGCGGGCGAAGCTGCCGGCTGAAGAACGCCAGCGGTTGCCAGGCACCACGCACCCATTGCTCGTGCACCGCGCCCACCGCGTAGTCCGAGGCGTCGGTGGTGAGGGCGATCGGTGCATCGGGCGCCGGGTGCGCGAGCATGGTGGCGTTAGCCAAGGCGAGCTTCGCGCCCGCGAACGCTGCGTCCATCTGCTCGGTCCAGGTAACTTCACCTTTGCCCGGCTTCCCTCGGAGGGCCTCGTGCAGGGGGCGCAGGAGCTGGGCGATGCGGGGCAGGAACCGATGGTAAAAGTTTACCATGCCCAGGAACTCCTGGAGCCCCTTGATCGTGCAGGGGCGCGGAAACCCCTTCACCGCCTCCACCTTGGCCGGTAGGGGGACGGCCCCGTGCCTGGTGACGCGGTGCCCCAAAAAGTCGATGTCGGCGACGCCGAACCGGCACTTGGCGGGGTTCACGATGAGGTCATGCTGGCCCAGGCGTTCGAAGAGCGTGCGGAGATGGTGGAGGTGCTCTTCGCGGGACGCGCTGGCGACGAGGATGTCGTCCAGGTAGATGTACACGAAATCCAAGTCGCACAAGACGCTGTCCATTAGTCGCTGGAACGCCTGAGCCGCATTTTTCAACCCGAAGGGCATCCGAAGAAATTCGAAAAGTCTGAATGGCGTGATGACGGCCGTCTTCGCGATGTCCTCCGGCCTGACGGGGACCTGATGGTAGCCGCGTATGAGGTCCACCTTCCAAAAGAAGGACATGCCCGCCAACCGGGCGGAGAAGTCCTGAATGTGGGGGATGGGGTAGCGGTCGGGGGTGGTGGCGTCGTTGAGGCGCCGGTAGTCCCCGCACGGTTGCCATCCCCCACCAGGCTTTGGCACGATGTGGAGTGCCGACGCCCAAGCACTCTCGGTGCGCCGCACGATGCCGAGCTGCTCCAGCGTAGCGAAATCCGCTTTAGCTACCACGAGCTTCGTCGGCTCGAGGCGGCGTGCCTGGGCATAGACCGGTGGCCCGGCGGTGGGGATGTGATGTTCCACCCTGTGCTTGACGGCCCCCGCCGAGAAGGTGGGCCGCGTGAGGGCCGGGAAGCTGGCGAGGAGGCGGGCGAACTCGTCCGCCGCCGGAAGCGTACAGATTGACCTCGCCGGCACCGAACCGTTCAGCAAGCCGCTCGGCGAGGCGCTCGGTGAGCCGCTCGGGGAGCTGCTCGACAAGCTAGGCAGTGCGTAAGCGAGCGAGCTGAACGTTTCAGCCTGGATAAGGCGTCTGTGCGTGACGTCGACCAACAGCCCGTTAGCACACAGGAAGTCCGCGCCGAGCAATGCCATGGGCACGTCGGCAGTGACGAACGACCACCGGAAAACTTGCCCTCCGAACCGCATGGAGAGGCAACGTTTTCCGTACGTGCGTATGGACGTACCGTTGGCGGCAAGCAGCGTGGGGCCCCGGCCCGCGGGTTGCTTGTCCGACGTACCGGCGCGGATGACGCTCACCTGCGCTCCTGTGTTGCACAGGTAATGGCGCCCGGACAAGGTGTCCTTGATGAACAGTAGGTTGTTTGACCGGCCGGCGCTCAGGGACGCTACCGAGCGCCGGCCCGGGAGTTTCCCGACTTGCCGAATGAGCAGGGCGGGCGACACTGCCGAGCCTCGTGGCCGAACTGGGTGTGGAAAAAACATCAGGTTGGCGGCGGAGGCGGCGGGGGCCGCAGAGGCCGCGGTTTTCGCCGCAGCGGCGGTGGTGGGCGGGGCGTGGCGGCGGCCGCGAGGTGTGCATCAGCATCAGCCACGAGGTGTGCATCAGCCTCGGGATGCACGACGGCCACGCCAAAACTCGCCTGTGTGTCCAAAGCCGCGAAGAACTTGTCGGCCTCGGCAGCGAGAGCTCGAGGTTCCGTTATCGCGGAACCGGCCAACGCGAGGCGTACTCGTGCCGGCAGCTGGCGTCGAAATAGCGCTCGGAACAGAAAATCCGGGGTTTCGCCGCCCAGCAGCGACAGCATATGGTCCATTCGGACCGACGGTCATGTGTCACCGAGCTCGGGGAGGTCCAGGAGGCGGTCGGCCCGTGCGTCCACCGTGAGGCCGAACGTGGCGAGGAGGAGACGCTTGATTGCCTCGTACCTGCCATCGGCCGGTGGGTTCCTCAGGACCGACACGACACGAGCGGCCGTGCCGGGCCCGAGGGAGGCGACCACGTGGCAGTACATGGTCTCGTCCACCGTGATGCCTCGAAGTCGGAACTGGGCTTCTGCCTGCAGGAACCAAACTTCAGGCTGAGCCTCCCAGAACTCGGGGAGTTTGATTGTGACCGCGTTGGTTGCTATTGCTGTGGCGTGTTCGGGTGGTCAGCGACGGCTGACCAGAACGTCGGAGGGTCACCAATGAAGTGCGGTGCTACACGCGCTACTTGTTTAGCAAGGAGGAAGCGGACAACGCGGTAAGTTAAAAGAGTCTTTATTGCAAGAGCTCCACTGTAGCACTGGAGTGCTCCGGGCTGCGCGCCCGGTGTATATCCCGAGGCCACGCCTACCTCTCTGGCGGGGCCGCCGCCCACTTGGTGCACGGAATGATGCCATCACGCCAGTGAGCTTTCGTGTCCGCCACAATGTGCTTTCCGCCATTGGAAACATCGTTGGTGCACACAGTATTCGCGCTGCCTCTCGTATGAAAAAGAAATTCGTCGTATTTTTGTCCGAGGAGCACATGGTAGCGAGTGTAGTTGAACAAGGCTTGTTCTTTGAACCGAACACATTCCTCTCTGTGTTCGCTTTACAAGCCCCTACGGTAAAGATCACCATCAGTAATATCCCGCCATTTATTAGAAATGAGGATTTACGTGAACAATTAAGCAAGTTCGGTAAGGTCGTATCGAGGTGTGAAAACATTTTGCGACCTCGGAGACATGCTGAATGGAGAAGGTGGATCAGACTCGGCAACGGTTGCTCGAGTGAGATGTGCATGGAAGAAGTTTCGGGAACTGAGTGGCGTGCTGATGAGGAGGAGAGTGTCGCTGAAGCTGAAGGGAAAGGTGTATGCTACATGTGTGAGAAGTGTTATGATTTATGGGAGCGAGACATGGGTAATGAACGTAGAGCAGCAACGAAGGCTGGAAAGGGTGGAAATGCGAATGGTTCGATGGATGTGCGGAGTATCGTTGAGAGAGAGGAGGACAAATGATGAATTGCGAAAGATTATGGGAATATTGCCTGTGATTGATGCTGTGAAGAGGAACAGGTTGAGATGGTTTGGTCATGTATTGAGGAAGGATGAAAGTGACTGGTTGAGAAGAGTAATGGAAGTTAATGTAGAAGGAAGTAGAGGACGGGGAAGACCGAGAAAGACTTGGCTAAAGATGGTGGAAGAAGAAATGCGGGCAAGGGGGTTAACAAGGAGAGATGCAGAAAATAGGGCAAAATGGAGAAGATTGTCATGGGGACCGCAAGGCTAACCCCCGCTCTAGCAGGGAAAATTGCCTTAAAATGCATGTTGTTGTTGTTGGTAAGGTCGTATCGAGGATTTTGATGGTGCCGATGCGAAATGTTTGCGATCGATTCAAACATGTCATGTCCTTTAAGAGAGTGGTGTACATGATACTGCCTGCAAATGTAAAAACGCTCAACGTCGTGTTCAGTGTGAAAATCAACGGCTTTGAATACAAAATGTATGCCTCCTCTGAGGATATGACGTGTTTCGGGTGTGTGGCCTCACGGGCATGTGAGGAGTGCCTGCCCCAATGCGGTTACACCACAGGAAAGCGGGGGATTGGTGAGGAGCAGCTCCTCTTCACCACACACTGATGGGGAGGAGGTGGATCGAGTGGGTAACCCACCCACCCCACCTACTGCGGTGAGCGAAGCGCCAGACTCGACAACCCGACCAGGGGGGGGGGGGGGGGTAAGTGATAGATTTAGAATGTGAGGTGACTAACCCCGCCCCCCCCCCCCCCCACTTAAGGTGGGAATGAAAGTGGTTGAACTCTCTCCCATTTCATCCACTGTACACGACAGTGCGGACGATACCATGGAAGTATCGGTAGCGGACACCAGGAAAAAAGGTCAGAAGCGTTCAAGTGATGAATCCTGTGATTCCAAAGAAAAACAAAATAAGATTCAGATCGTGTCAGGCTCGCAGGACCTCCAGGGTGAGGCCTACACTGGAAACTCCTTGGCGGTACCGAAAATGGTACCGGAAGTGTGTGTACGTGAGGAAGATTCGCTTACACAACTTGCCGAGATTCTGTATGACCCGGAAAATAGTCGATCCTCTCAGGATGTGGTAAGTCCTTGTCCTGATAACCAAACTCACTCAGACGAGTTAGCAGCTGGATCTGCTAGTGAGGAAAAAATAGATAAAGGGGAAAGTCCCTGTGACTGTGAGGATAACGTTAACCCTTCCCTGACAGATAAAAATGAAAGGGATGATGAGGTGGGGGACATACTTATAGCCACAGGGGATATGGTAAATTTGGAAGGGTCTGCAAAGAGCGCGGATGTCCTTGACCCTGTGGAATTGCTGTTTCCAAAACTAAGTACTCAACAAATAGTAGGAAAAGGTGCAGATCAAGACGAAGTACTTGATTCTGATGAAACCTCTTCTACTCCACTCTTTAGTGCTTTAAGTGCTCAAAAGAGTGAGGTGGGTGATGACAACACCATCACCAGGGTTTCTCAAGAAAATGTTATAACGTTCCTTGATGAAACGTTCAGGAAAAGACATGTAAAAATCAAAGACTACTTTCCGAATCTGCATGATTTTATTTTGACTGCAAAGAACATGATTCGTGAACCTTATCAGGTTAACATGTCAGAACCTCAATTCCAGAGGCGAAGAAAATGTGTAACTCGAGCGGGTAAGGAACTTCATGAATAGTTAACAGAATGGAGATAAAAGTAGCATCCTTAAACATCAACGGTGGTCGCAGTTGTGTGCCTCGCCTCCAGGTGTTTCAAATTTTTCAGAATGAAAACATTGATGTGCTGATGTTACAAGAGACACATGCAAATCAGTCTTCTGAGGTTGAGTGGCGTAAAATCTTTAAACGATGTCACTTTTTCTCCAGTGCTTTCGTTGATGCCAAGGCTGGTGTGGCAGTAGTGTTACATCATAGACTCCAGCCGTTGGAGATCAGTTGTAGGGAAATTTGCAAGGGCCACTTACGATCTGTGGAGTTTGTCAGCGGTAATCAAAAGATTTGCACGACTAATGTATACTGCCCTAGTGCTAACTCTGCAAGAAGTGCTTTTCTTCACAAGTTAGCGGGCTTTTTAAGCACTATTGACCTGTCTATGTTGGTTTGTCTGGGGGGAGACTACAACTGTACTCTCAACCCACAACTTGATAGAAACACTCCTGAGCCTCATCCACTGAGTGCAAGGCCTTTGGCACAGCTCATTAAAAAATTTCAACTTGTGGATGTGTGGCGGGTACATAACCCTAACATCCGGCAGTACACGTGGGTTTGTGCCGCAAGAAATCTTTTGACAATGACTTGTTTGGATAGAATTTATGTTAACCGTGATAAGGTAAATCTTATCAAGAATTCTTATATAAAGCCATCTGGTTTTTCTGATCATCAGATGGTCGTTGTTGTTTGTGGCTTTCCTCATCACGTTTGAAGAAGTGCATTTTGGACTTTCAAAGTCAAACTTTTACAAAGTGAGCATTTCAAAGAAGCATTCAGAATGGTATGGAAAGAATGTGAAATGCAAAAGTTTTCTTCCCTAAATTTAAGGCAATGGTGGGATTGCACAAAATCCCAAATTAAGTGTTTTTGCCAGCAATACTGCCGTTATAATACATGTAACACACTCGGTGTGATATCTGCCTTAAAAAACGATATACTTTTTTGTGAGCAGAAATCTGGAATGTCCAACGAAAATGTCCAGCAGTTGTCAGAGAAAAGAACACTACTGGCTGAAATGGTGAAAAAGCGTGCATCTGGAGCTTTCGTCCGACTGTGAATGGACAATATCCAACTTGGCAAACCAAACAAAGACTTTTTCAACTTGGAAAAGACAGCCAAGATCCCTCACCAAATTCACACTTTGCGCTCTTCTGCCGGTGCGCGACAGTGACAAAGTTCACGTTTGTAGAACGTTTGTAGAACATTCACGTTTGTCTTCTCAAAGTGACATCAAGAATGAATTACGAAATTTTTATTCAAAGCTGTTTGCCTTGAGAATGGTGAACCAGGAAAACAGAAACGGGATGTTTGAACTGCTCCCATCTCTGTCTGAAGACCAGCAACAACAACTGGAGCCTGGCATCTCTCTCGGAGAACTTACTGCTGCTCTTAAAGGAATCCAAGATGGGAAAGCCCCTGGACTTGACGGCCTCCCAGTTGAATTTTTCAAGGCCTTTTGGGACATTCTAGGCCCTACTCTACTTGACATCTTTCATGATAGCCTTGAACAAGGTGAATTGCCATTAAGTTGCCGGAGGTCAGTTTTGTGTCTCCTTCCTAAAAAAGGGAACTTGCAAGACGTCACAAATTGGCGGCCTGTGTCACTCCTAAATACGGACTATAAAATATTGTCGAAGGCGCTCGTCTAAAGGAAGTCATCCCCCTTTTGATTGATATTGATCAGTCTTATTGTGTTCCCGAACGTTCTATTTACGATAACATTTTTTGGTGAGATGCTTGATCAGTCTCGGTCGTACTACATCTCATGGTTTTGGTTTGGTTCTTTTAGATCAAGAAAAAGCTTTTGACAGTGTTGACCATTCTTTTTTGTTTGCTGTACTATAGAGAGCTGGTTTAGGACAAAATTTTGTTTCCTATGTTAAGTTGTTGTATGAAAATGCATCCTGTCTGTTGAAGGTAAACAACAGCTTATGTCACCCTTTTCCCTTTCAGCGAGGCATCCGTCAGGGCTGCCCGCTTTCAGGTATGTTGTAGTCTCTCGGTCGAACCTTTACTAGCTTTGCTCCGCAACTCAGTGGAAGGAGTCTCCTTAACAAAAAACTACAAAATGGTTACTTCAGTTTATGCGGATGACATTTGTGTTGCTGTTTCCAGCCAAAATGATGTGGGTGAGGTCTCTCGATGTCTGTCCCAGTTTGAGCTCACTTCCACGGCAAAAGTAAATTGGAACAAAAGTGTTGCCCTATGGGTGGGCCCCAGTCCGCCTTCCTCAGCTCTGCCTGTGTTACCAGGAGGAATGCAGTGGAATAAAGAGGGTTTTAAATATTTAGGGTTATTTCTAGGAGTCCAAGCATATGAACAAAAAAATTGGGAGGGTTTCTTGGAAAGAATTAAGCAGAAACTAGCTAGATGGAAATGCTTGCACCACATTCTATCGCTTAAGGCAATGGTGACAATAATAAATAATCTGGTGGTTCCATTTATTTGGCATAAAGTTATCCCCCTCCAACCTCCTAGATACTTGGTCACAGGCATTCAGAGGGTTCTAACTCAGTTTTTCTGGGGAGGCCACCATTGGCTTGGACCAGACGTGGTGTGCAGACCACGAAATGCAGGTGGCCAAAGCTTGATACATGTCCCGAGTCGGATAATGGCTTTCCGCATGTTGACGATAAAGCGTTTATTGTATGGTGAGTGTGTCCCGTGGCGGCCTCTCACAAATGCTTGGCTGCAGGAAGCAGATGGGTTGAAGTATGACCGAGAGCTCTTCCTCATGGACCTGCAACATGTCAACACGACTCTGCTCCCCGAGTTTCATCAGAGCCTTTTGAATGCCTGGCAAGTCCTTGGAATACAACGATTAGAGGTGTCCTACGTTGCCAAAAAATATATGCATGAGCCATTGGTTCTGAATCATTTATTCCCTGAAATTTCAACCTCCGGATCATTTATGCATTGCTTCACCAGTAATGGAATAAACAGAGTGCGAGACCTGATGAAGCCTTCCCTAAATGGATGGTTATCCACCGGTTCTCTCACATCAAAAGTGGGGGTTCGGTCATCTAGAATGGTGGACAAGGTTTTGAGAGTTGTGATTAAAACTTTCAGGGAACTAAATATCGGGTGGACTGGGGCAGATGAAGTGGTGGACTCTCGTCTCTATTTCCCCGAGCTCCAAGTCACCTCAAAAAAACAACAGTGTGTCTTCTCAAATTCAGATGGTTGTTGTGTGTTTCATGTGATGGGGAAAAAAGTTATTTATGGGATATGCCAAGAGGTGCTTATACCGGGTTTCACAAAACCTTTTAAAAAATCGGTGGGAGGAGATCTTTCCGGCTAGTTCGTTCCTATCTCCAGTGTGGAAAGAGATGTATCGGTCTCCAACTTTAGGTCGAACCGGAGACTTAAATTGGAGATTAGTTCATCAGGCCCTGGTCACCAAATACTTACTTCATAAGTTTGATCCCTCTGTACAGAATGTTTGTCCTTTTTGTGAAGAGGCGGAAAATGTGACCCATGCTTTCGTGGAATGTAGGAGATTGGTACCCCTTTTTTGTTTCCTCCAACAGTTATTTTATAAATTTAAGTTTGTTTTTTCTGTTCCAATTTTTGTGTATGGCATTGAAAGGAGCACCAAGAGCAAGACAGCGGTCCCTTTCTTGAATTTTCTGTGCGGGATTGCTAAACTTGCAATTTATAAAACTAGGAAGATCAAATTGAGTGGCAGAGATGAAAATGTGCTCCTTTGCTTTAAAGGAATAGTGTCGGCCCGGATAAGTTTCCACAGTGTGAACGACGATTTTTTTACAGATGAGTTGTTGAGTTTGTTTTTGTAAATTTTACTTATGCTCAATGTCCACATATATATATATATATATGTATATACAGTCGTCCCTCGCTATATCGCGGTTCACTTTTTGCAGCTTCGGTACATCGCGGGTTTTTCTCGCTAGTATATGTAAAATTATATCGCGGATTTTTCGCTATATCGCGGGATTTTGCGGTATAAATGTATTTTTATATACTATTATTTTAAATATTTTTGTGGTAAAATAAGCATTTTCTAGCCTAAAAAATTAAAAAACGTAAAAAAATAAGAAAAATACAGTAATTAAAACATATTACAAGAAATAAAATACTGTACATAGTGTACAGTAGAAGGAGAGACAAAGAGTCGTGCGTATGGAAAACGCAGATGCGGCAGCTTCCACTTGCGCTAATTACCCACGTAATGGGTAACTGTAATGCTCTTTCTGGCTGTGCAGTACATTCATCATCGTCATCACCTTCATCGTCATCAGTACTGCACAGCTAATTCATCATCATCTTCATCAGCAAGTTGTAGTATTGAAGAGCCGGGGCTCTTGCTTGATACGGACGAAATGACGGGCAAGACACAAACTCGTCCGAGAAGATATTTATTGGCGCTGAGGAAGCGCCTCTAGCGATTGACTTCCAGCCAGTGTAACGCTAATTCCTGTCACAGGAATTCTGAGATCATATAAGTGGGCGTGGCAGTTCCTGATTGGTTCGTGTTGGGGGACTTCTGGGAGAGGCTTCATAAACAAATATCCACCATTTTATTAACTCGCATAGCTTTGAGGCCTGCTTAGTTAGGCCCGTGCTGTCTTTCTCCCTCACACAGGTTTATTTCAATTCTAATTCGATATATCATTTCATTTTTAACAGTCGCTAACATAGTGTTAGACTCGGTTGAAAAAATTGCCAAGATATATTTTTTTTAAATCGCTGCACGGTCGGTCATACACCGCCTAAAATAACAGACGGGAAAATGGCGAGATATATTAAAAATTCGTGGCGGACTTTCCAATTCCTTTGCATTAATTAAATAAAATAATTCTGTATACTGATTTTTATTGTCATATTCTTCATTATGCCTATGTACTCTGAAATAATGAGGAATCGGGAATAACAAAAGTGGATATGTCAAATCTTACTCGATCCCATATTACATGTACTTTCATTGCATACAAATTATACTTCCTCCTAGAAATTCCATGCCCGAACCTCAGCGCAATCCAAGAGGATTCACTTGTTCTCAAAACCAACTCGGGAACACTGGAAAGCCCGTTTATCGGGCTGCATTATAAAGCACAACCAGAAACCGAAACCGAAAGCCACGCCTCTCAAGCATGGCGTGCTTCGGTGGTCACGTGATCAACAGGTGTAGCTGATTCTACCCGCACGCGCGGCACGCTTTGGTGGTCACGTGACCAGCCACTCTGACGCCGGGGATCCCCGCCGGTGACGTCACCAGCTGGAGCAAGGAGATTCTGATGCTGGTCTTGCTTGGGGGATCCATGGGTCGCTACAGTATCTTCAATGGTGAGTACCCATTAGAATTTTATATGTTGTTAAAATTACGTATGTTTAAGAGTGTAAAAAGTGTTTAAGAGTATAGGAAGTGTTTATAAGAGTATGGGAAAGGTTAATAAGAGTGTGGGAAAGGTTAATAAGAGTGTGGGGAGGGTCATAAAGCTTTAAAATATCTATAAATAATAAAATAAAAATATGGTCGCTACTTCGCGGATTTTCGTCTATCGCGGGGGGTTCTGGAACGTAACCCCCAAGATAAACGAGGTATCACTGTACATACTTTTTGCTTGTACAACTTTCTTTTCTTGTAAAAATTTGTGGTGTTTTCCGTGTGTTTTGATACTTTTATAATAAAAGCACACAAAAATGTCTCTGTCTCTGTCTCTCTCTCTCGCTCTCTGCTGGTTTCACTGAGAACATGTGCTCCTTTCTTGGTCGAACACTCTCACAGGCCTTAGTACGTGCCTGCATTACTCGTCGCCTTGGATTCCATTGGCTGTACACGTGTTCTTGGACTCTCTCTTCAGCCGGGACATTGTTCACCTTGCCTCTGCACGACACTCACTCTGCACAGTTCCTGACGCACTCGTTCTGCACAGTTCCTGACACCTTTACCTTCTCATGTTCGTGCTGGGATCACCCAACGTTCGTTCCACACCCCCCCCCCCCCCTCCCCTGTGATTGTGTTCTGGGAGCCCTTGCTGTGTTAATTTGTAGTAATCGTTATAAGGCTTAGGATAAGCTAAGTTTCTGCTTCTTGTCCCTTTTTCTTTCCTATCGATAAGTTGCACTGTAAATATCTGTAAACAAATCGCTGGTATATATATATATATATATATATACATATATATATATATATATATATATATATATATATATATATATATATATATATATATATATATATAATATATATAATATATATATATATATATATATATATATATATATATATATATATATATATATAATATATATATATGTATGTATATATATATATATATATATATATATATATATATATATAATTATATATATATATATATATATACACAGTCATGTGAAAAAGTAAGTACTTGAGTACACCCCATGTAAAGTTTTGACTTTTTCAACATATTTCAACATACAGCTATTTGATCCTCATTTCAACAATATTGAGAGGTAAAGGTGATATAATATAACAAATATCATGAAACATTTACCTTTTGTAGTCCATTGCATAATTTAAATAAACATAAATGCAAATTTCGCAGGTGGAAAAAGTAAGTACACCCTTGGCTCTAATAGGTGGTATTGCCCCCTTTGGCAGAAACAACCTCAAGTAGGCGTTTCTTATAACTGTCTACCAGTCTCTGACATCGACTGGGAGAAATGTTTGCCCACTCCTCCATGCAGAATTCTTTCAGCTGTGCGATATTTGAGGGGTTTCTTGCATGCACAGCTCGTTTCAAATCCCCCCACAACATCTCGATGGGATTTAGATCCGGGCTTTGACTTGGCCATTCCAGAACCCTCCATTTCTTTCTTTTCAGCCATTCCTTGGTGGATTTACTGGTATGTTTAGGGTCATTGTCATGTTGGAAGGTCCACCTTCGGTTGAGCTTCAACTTCCCGACAGATGGCCTCACATTATCCTCAGGCACCTTCTGGTACAATGAAGAATTCATAGTGGATTATATGATGGTGAGCTGCCCAGGCCCTGATGCAGCAAAGCTACCCCAAACCATAATATTTCCACCACCATGCTTTACAGTTGGTATCAGGTTCTTGTGCTCAAATACTGTCTTTGGTTTTTGCCAAACATGTCTTCTCGTACTGTGGCCAAATAGCTCTACCTTTGACTCATCTGTCCAGTGCACATTGTTCCAGAAGTGCTTGTCTTTGCCTAGGTGTTCATTGGCAAACTTTAGTCTTGCCCTGATGTTCTTTCTGAACAGCAAAGATTTCTTCCTGGCACACCTCCCATGCAGATCAAATTTATTAGCCTCTTTCTAATGGTAGACTCGTGCACTTTGACATCAACAGTGGCAAGAGCTACCTGTAGGTCCCGTGATGACATTCTGGGGTTCTTAGAGACTTCTTTCAGCATCTTGCGGTCTGCTCTCGGGTTGAACTTGCTGGGGCGGCCTGGCCTGAACAAGTTGGCAGTTGTTTGGAATCTTCTCCACTTGTAGGTGATCTTCCAGCCAGTCGAATGATTGATTTCAAATTGTTTGGAGATATTTTTAAATCCCTTCCCAGACTCATAGGCATCTGTAACCTTCTTTCTGAAGGCCTCAGAGAGCTCTTTTGATCTCGGCATGGTGACGCCGCACACTTCAACAACAAAGAGCAAACCAAACTAAATGTCTGAGGTTTAAATAAGACAGGTTCCTCCAAGATCCTCTCTAATGATGTTCTAATCATTTGCACCTGAGCTGGTGCACCTGATTCTAATTTTAGGTATTTTAAGTAGTGATAAATGTGGGGGTGTACTTACTTTTTCCACATGCGAAATTTGCATTTATGTTCATTTAAATTATACAATGGACGACAAAATGTAAATGTTTCATGATATTTGTTACATTATATCACCTTTATCTATCAATATTGTTGAAATGAAGATCAAATATCTGTACGGTATGTTGAAAAAGTCAAAACTTTACATGGTGTGTACTTACATTTTCACGTGACTGTATATATGCAGTGTGTATCAAAAAAAAGGTAATCCGAATTCAAGGTGTTAATATGCAAAGGTTATTTATTTTGACAATTTACATGTGGTTTACTAATTAAGAGGAGATCCTCAGCTTTCCATTGATACCTTCCATGCATCATTGCTGTCACACATGACCGAGTACATGTTCATTGAAAATGACAAGTTCAAATCGCATTTTTACAAGTTTGGCTCATCGATGCAAGACAGGATAATTGGTGCAAAATGAACGTCAGATGTGAACTTTTCTCAGGAATGATTAGCCTTTATGCACCCACACCTTCAACATGTCCACCTCCCCTTTCAACACAAAGCTCACAGCGGCGGAGCATGTCCTGAACTGCTTGTCTCACCATAGCCGGGTCATTGTGCAAAGCATCCACTTCATGTCGAATACGGCCCTGCAATTCGTCAAGATCACGGGGAGGAGTTACTAACACCTTGTTCTTTAAATGTCCCCAAAGGAAATAATCACATGGTGTGAGGTCAGGTGATCTTGGCGGCCATTCCACTGCATGGTTGAGGGCGATGACGCGGTCTCCAAAGAGTTCCCTATGTCGATATTGGACAGCGAAAAGACGATGTGCAGGGGCGCCGTCTTCAGCCCACCAGAGATATCTGAAGACACCACGAACCTGTCACTCAAAGTTCTCCTCCAGCTGCGGTAAAACTTCATCATTGATCATCTGCAGATACCTGTTACCATTGACATTCCTTTGAAAGAAAAATGGTCCGATCACCTGACCACTTCCACAAAGTCCCAACCAAACAGTCCACTTTTGTCGATTCATGTTGGTGTCAAAATTAAATTCCGGGGGTTGTCCTGTCGGTGCATATTCAAGAACATTATGGGTATTGACCTTGCCATCCATGGCGAAAGCAGCTTCATCGCCGATAACGAGATACCGCAGGAAATTGACATCTGCTTCGCAACGTGCTATCAACCATCTGGCAAGCACAAGCCTCCTGGCAAAATCCCCTGGCGTAAGTTGATGCCGGATGTGAATCCGATATGGATGTTGGTGGAGGTCCAGTCTTGTGATTCGGTTGAATGTTGCCAAAGGCAATCCCATCCCATTTCGTCTTGCGCTGGTATCCCTAGGATGCTCCAAAACTTGCTGCCTTACTGCTGCATTGTTCATTTCCGATTGCCCAGTGCGACCCCTACCAGAATTCTCCTTGTTGTGATTGAGGCTAGTGCCATGCTCTTGGTATTTTCTAACATTCGCCCAGATGGTTTTGGCTGCTGGAGGCTCCCGTTATGGGAAACGTTCCCTGAACACATCACGAGTTCGCTGGAAACTTCCAGTTTGGTGAAAGGTTGTAACCACGAAGGTCCGCTGTTCAGTTGTAAGTTGAACCATCTTTTCAATGACTCAGACTGTCTCTAAACCCATACACTGTAGGCCCATCTTAAATACCCATCTTAAACAAAGGATGACGCAACCGACGATTACCAGACCAGCTTAACAATTTTACATAATCAACTTGGCAGTCGACAAGTAATGCGTCCATTTAAAACTGCCTTGCACCGATTAGCCAAACTTGTAAAAAATGCGATTTGAACTTGTCATTTTCAATGAAC
This sequence comes from Myxine glutinosa, assembly GCF_964187855.1. Taxonomy (NCBI): domain Eukaryota; kingdom Metazoa; phylum Chordata; class Myxini; order Myxiniformes; family Myxinidae; genus Myxine; species Myxine glutinosa. Next base: position 221,944,588 of record NC_136262.1, on the reverse strand, counting down.
ATGTACTCGGTCATGTGTGACAGCAATGATGCATGAAAGGCATCAATGGAAAGCTGAGGATCTCCTCATAATTGGTAAACCACATGTATATTGTCAAACTAAATAACCTTTGAATATTAACCCCTTGAATTCGGGTTACCTTTTTTTTGATATGCACTGCATATATATTACCGGTGTGTACCCTGGTTTAGAATAGGTACACCGTATCCCTGCGTGTCGTAAGAGGCGACTCAAAGGGTTGGCGTCGGGAAGGGCATCCGGCCATAAAAACATTGCCTCAAAAATAGAACCATGACAATTTGGAGAAGATAGTCATGGGGACCGCAAGGCTAACCCCCGCTCTTGCAGGGAAAATGGCCTTAAAATGCCTGTTGTTGTTCTTGTTGCACTGCATATATATACATATATATATATATATATATGGCTCGCTGCGCTCGCCTCACCAAGCGTCGTTACTGAGGAATGGGCTTATTTTAGCTGAGGATAATGACTGTACCTGAGTTGCTGTGTTGTCATGATTTACACCAATCATAATACAAACAATTATTTTGCACAAATGTATTTGTTGTGTTTGTGATATTACATTTTTATAGGCAATTTAGGTTGAAGATTTAGGTTGAATGTTTATTTTTTCAAGAAAGAACCCCTCAGCACATACCTATGGGAGGGGTAGGTGCACACTGGAAGTTTGGGACGATTACACCTCACCACCACGTAATTCAAAACACCTCACCACCACGTAATTCAAAACACCTCACCACCAAGTAATTTTAAACACCTCACAGCCATAAAACACGTAATAAAAACACCTCACCACCACGAAATTAAAAACACCTCACCACCACGAAATTGAAAACCCCTCACAGCCATAAAACACGTAATAAAAACACCTCACCACCACGAAATTAAAAACACCTCACAGCCATAAAACACGTAATAAAAACACCTCACCACCACGAAATTAAAAACACCTTACAGCCATAAAACACGTAATAAAAACACCTCACCACCACGAAATTAAAAACACCTCACCACCACGAAATTGAAAACCCCTCACAGCCATAAAACACGTAATAAAAACACCTCACCACCACGAAATTAAAAACACCTCACAGCCATAAAACACGTAATAAAAACACCTCACCACCACGAAATTAAAAACACCTCACAGCCATAAAACACGTAATAAAAACACCCTACCACCACGAAATTGGAAACACCTCACAGCCATAAAACACGTAATAAAAACACCCCACCACCACGAAATTAAAAACACCTCACAGCCATAAAACACGTAAAAAACACCTCACCACCACGAAATTAAAAACACCTCACCACTACAAAATTTAAAATACCTCACAGCCATAAAACACGTAATAAAAACACCTCACCACCACGAAATTAAAAACACCTCACAGCCATAAAACACGTAATAAAAACACCTCACAGCCACGAAATTAAAAACACCTCACCACCACGTAATTCAAAACACCTCACCACCACATCATTTAAAAACACCTCACCACCAAATAATTCAAAACACCTCACCACCACGTAATTCAAAACACCTCACCACCATGTGATTCAAAAACACCCCACCACCACGTCATTTAAAAACACCTCAACCCCACATAATTCAAAATACCTCACCACCACGTGATTCAAAACCACGACAACATTATTAAAAACACTTCACAACCACGGAAACAAAAGTTTGAGGGAGTCGTTAAGTCACAACACAAACACTGCCCTGATGTGTACATATCTATCTATAATTCCATTAATCTCTGTGTGTATGTGTGTTTGTATGTGTGTATGTGTGTATGTTTGTCTGTGACCGCTGTTTCTCGACAACTACCGGTCCGATATACTTTAAACTTGCCAGGTATATTGCTGGGGACCCGAGGATGTGCCTTTTCAAGGTTTGAAATTAATCGGACAAGTAGTTACCGAGCTATGGCGATTTCTTTACCAAACACCGCAACAAACTTTACCAAACTTACAAACTTACAACAAACAACAACTTTACCAAACACCGATTTCTTTACCAAACATCTTTCTTTACCAAACAAACACCGTTGAAGAAGCCGTTCGCTTTGGACCAAACCATTTCATGTAAATAGAGGGGGGGGTTCTGTGGTCGTTGCGAATGGACCAAACCATTCATGTAAATAGAGGGGGGGGGGGGGGTTCTGTGGTCGTTACTGCCACGTGGTTTCAAAGTTTTTTTTTGTTGTTGTTGTTTGCACGCATGTTTTTTTGCACCCACGTACGGGCACGCCCTAGGATGTTTACACACACACACCCCTACACAAATTTTTTTTTTTTTTTTTTTTTGGCAAGGAACGGGCACCCACGTACGGGCACGTCCTAGCTTATATATAGTACGGGCATGCCCTAGTATAGATAAATGACTGTACCCAAGTTGCCGTTTTGTCATGGTTTAAACCAATCATAATTGAAACAATAATTCAAAATATTCAATATTCAAATGTATTTGTAATATACGTGATATCACATTTTATAAACAATTGAAGTTGAAAAAAAAAAATTTCCCCCCAAAAATCCCCCCCCCCCCCCCCCCCCAAAAAAAAAATTGAAAAAAAGAAAAAAAAGAATACCTTTAGGACATACCGACGGGAGATATATGTGCATACCAGAAGTTTGGTACAATTGACAAACGTTTGAGAAAGTAGTTCAGTGACAACACAGGACAGACGCTGCACAGATATATATATAGATATATAAACACACACACACACACACACACACACACACACACACACACACACACACACACACACACACACACACACACACACACACACACAGCAAAAGTACCCGGCGTTGCCGGGCAACTCAGTCGCTTCGTGGTGGGAATATTAAGAGGGGGAGGAGAGAGAGGAGGATGGTTGGGGGGATGGGGGGGGGGGGGGGGGGGGGGGGGAGAAAAGGAGGGAAAGGGGAAGGGCGGAAAGGAGTAGATGATGAAAGAAACACCGTATAACCTATAACCTGAGGACCGTATAACCTTTTGATCCTTTTGATCCTTTTGATCTTTCCCACTTTTTAGACCCCTATGACCCTTTACACACCCTTAGATCCATTTATACCCCTTAGCCTCTTTGCACACCTCAGAACACCGTTAGATCCCTTTGACACCTTCAACATTTCACACCCCTTAGACCTCTTTAGACTCTTTCCACCTCTTAGACCTTTTACATCCCTTATATCCCTTTCAACAATTTACACCCCTTAGACCCCTTCAGACCACTCACATCCCTTATACCCCACTACACCTCTTTGACCATTTACACCCATAGACCCTTTTAGACCCTTACACCTCTTGGACCCTTCACACCCCTAAGACCACTTTTGGTCCTTTACACCCCTTATCCCTCTTTAGACCCTTTACACCACTTGGACCCTTTGAACCAATTAGACTTCGTTCGATCCTTTACACCCCTTAGATCCCTTTCGACCCTTTACACCCCTTAAATCCTCAGACCTTCTACACCCGTTAAACCCTAACGACATATACCCATTACAACCCTTTTGAGACATATACCCTTCTTCGACACTTTTCAGACCTATTGACTGTTTCAGTCCCTTTGGATAATTTAAGACCCGTTGGACAATTTAAGACCATTTGGACAATTTAAGATAATTTGGACACTTTTGACCCCTTTTGCTCTTTCATCCTTAGATGCCTTTAGACCCCATTAGGCCCATTTAAGAGCCTTGATTCTTTAAACACTTTAGTCCCCTTTATGACCCTAAAAACACTTTAGATCCCTTCCTTGGAAAATTAGAAAAAAAAATCCTCCCAAAATTGTTTTTTGACGACCTCTTCCGTGCACTATTCGCGTTGCATCACAAGTTGCAATGACGAATCTAAACTGATATCTCAAAGCGGAACTGATGTTAGAAAGTGAAACTGAAACTCCTGATCAATGGATCATCAAATGGGAAACCAGAATGAAATGCTGTGGGAAATTGCTGAAAGCAAAACTTTGGGGAATATTTAGAGAGGGGAAGGTCGAAGCTGAAGAAACGATGTGGAGAGGGAAAGGTGCCTGGACGTGGTCGGTTTGTATGGAAAGAACTTTGGTGATCTTCCATCAGGTTGTTGGCCCAAAACATGCCTAAACCCGTTTCCCAGTTGAGCTTTCATATCATATCGCCTTCATTCCTGAGCAGTACTTCGGAGGTACAACGAGCATGGAATGGAAATCTTCGCTGGTACAATGGAACGAGGTTGTCGAGGTTACCAGCTACACCCATTACAATATGTGCTCACTAAATATTTATACTGAATTTCCGTTTTTACCAATACACACTCCAAAGGAAATTGTTCATTTCAGGCGAGACATCTGGGAACCACCCATGCCATTATGTCAACGTGATATTTCAGTTTTTTCTTTTTAATAAATTTGCAAAACTTTCTAAAATCCTGTTTTCTCTTTGTCATTATGGGGTATTGAGTGTAGATTGATGAGGAAAAAAATGAATTTAAACGATTTCAGCATAAGGCTGCAACATAACAAAATGTGAAAAAAGTGAAGAGGTCTGAATACTATTTTGAATTTTGGGGGTGGGGCATATATAGATTTAGGTAGATCTGCATAGGTAGGTGCTTCGATTGTTGTGCTCGAGAATCTCTATGTAATAAGTTCTGTGTAGCCCGGATGTCGGATGAGTTGGATATGTGTCCCCGCCACTAGGGGGCATACATGCTAAGTAGTTCTAGGGATTATGGTAATTCCCCGGTGTCTCGTTCCCTTTGTGATCATACCTGTGTCCCCTATGGCAACGCACAATAGACATTAGATAGGCCCAATAGTAACACCACACAAACACTACTTAAATCCCCCCTCCGCCACAATAACCATAAAACCCACAGGAAGCCAGTTTGGGGCACCGCCGATGCGGCTGCAGCCAGCCACATTACCAGCTTGCATAGCAACACTCATTGCTTAGGCAGGCTGAGCTGAGGCCACGCCCACTCTGCGAAGGATTGGTCGAAGAAGGGCCGGTGACGTCAGAGGAGAAGTCACACCACGAACTGTGAGCCGACAACGACATTTTCACTTTTCAGCCTTCTCATGCTGGATCCCATAGCGAGCGGTCGCATTTTGCTGTTAGATCGATCTGCCCTTTGTGCTCTCGTTTGGACGTCCATCTTGCGCTTGAACATTCATCTTGCGCTTGAACGTCCATCTTGCGCTTGAACGTCCATCTTGCGCTTGAGCCTTGAACCTTCTGGTTGCCCTGGATTATCTTCTCTTCCTCGTGCGACGCTCTTCCCTCCTCTTGCTGCCTTCCTGACGCTGTCCACTGCCCTCGGCTCGTGTCCCTCGTTCCGGACCTCGAGGAAAAACGATACCGGGACAGCGGGCTCCGGGCAGCGATCGGAGACATCACCGGGAGACGGTTTTGCCAGGCAGAACCGACGTGTGGGCGAGACGGCGGTGAGGCCTAGCGGGGCGCGAACGAGGTGGATTGCGGCCTTCCTCCCGCCAACACCGGAGTGCGCGCTCCGACTGGACGATCGCGTACGGGGCGCCAATCAAGCTGAGTGCACGATAATGTACACATTTACTTTCCTTCCTTTTATATTCCCATTTGTCCGTGTTTAAGTCTGGTGTGGGAGACGTCCCGAATCGGAATCATAGTTATTTAGTTACCGGCGCGTTTCATTGTTATTGGCATCCGCCGTAATAAACCTGTTTATTTTTGTACATAAAAGCAGTTTCCCGTTGGAGTTATTACTTTACAGGTTTGAGGGCTGCCGTCGGAACCGTGAGGTGAGGGAATTCAGCACCCTCCTCACCATCCGCCTCACCCTCCTCACCATCCGCCTCACCCTCCCCCTCCCCGCGTGTATGAACTCCGCCATATTTGAACTGAACGCCTTCGGGGTTAAAGCTTGCTCGGTTAACCTGTTTCCTCGGTTGGTTTTTAAATCGCGAGGAACACGACAATACTTTCTGAATGCACTGTACGTATTGTTGTATCAACCCTGTAGTGAAGACCTCAGGGCGACGGATGACCAAGACGAGCTTTACTCCGAGGCGAATACCCAACTTGGCGGTAGTGATACTGATACGTGCTGGGTGGACGGTAACGAGGGCTTACCTGTACAGAGTTCACTGGGCTTCATTGAACCCACCACAAGTAAACGAGACAGAACACAAGGTAACATGAAACAGATAATGGGGTTTATTAAAATAATGCAAGGGAACAAAGAAAGGTAAGGTAAACTAAAATTTGGTCAGGGGTTCATCCTACAGCAAGACAATGACCCTAAACACACCTCCAGGCTATGTGAAAACTACCTTCGAGGAAAAGAACAGGACGGTCGGCTTCAAATCATGGAATGGCCAGCACAGTCTCCAGACTTAAACCCCATCGAGCTGGTTTGGGGTGAACTGGACAGAAGGGTGAAAGTAAAGCAAACTACAAGTGCAACACATTTGTGGGAACTTCTGCAACTGTGTTGGGAAGACCTTCCCGAACAATATTTGATTTCCATTGCGGAAAGAATGCCACGAGTGTGTTCGGCGGTTATATCTGCAAAAGGTGGCGACTTTGCCGAGTCAAAAATGGAAATTCAATTTTGTTAAGCAAAATGATTCTATGATTTCTTTTTTTTATCTCAAATTGTTTATTTGTTCTGTGCTAAATTTCAGAGTAGATTGAGACATTGAACTGCGTAAATTTCAAGAAAAACTGGAAAAATTCAGGTGTTCTAAAACTTTTGACCGGTAGTGTATGTACATATACATATACAGTATACATAATATTTAACTAAAGAAGCACACTAACCCTTTGACATGACGCTGACATCATGTGCATAAATTATACCAACACACCACCTCCAAACTAGGAGGCATGTTTTGTCAACTTTGTCATGCTGATCATTTTCTTCCCAGCAGAGGGCGGCCTTGATTTGCTATGGACAGGAAACGTCGAGTTTGTGCCAATCATGCTCATGTCACGATGTACAAATCCCTGTTGGTTTGCACGATGGATGTAAACCTTTCATTGAAATACATATCGTAGATCTAAGCGATTATAATTACAGTTGTAGATGCTAAATAAGTTGTGCTGCAAACCCACAACTTGCATGTCCATTCACATTCAAATGACCATGGTGCTCTGCAGAGTAAAGTGGTGCAGGACCTTACATGCAGCAAGTTGTGGTGAGGGGTGCGAAGAAGGGAGGAATGTTTTTGGTGCCTTCAAAAATGTAGGGGGCGAAGTTAAACTAAGCGAAACCTGGTGTTGGTTAGTGCGGACAGCCATCTGGCTTTCTTTCCACAATGTGGGCCCATAGACTTGGAAGATGAAGTTGTTTATTTGGATGATCCAAACGACTGCTGTCAGCTAACTAATTCCAAGGAGCTGGAATGACGTATATTCCAGCTCTTTCAATATGTAGAGGCAGAAGCCAATTATGGCCCTCAGCCGAGATACAATCTCTAATTTGAAATTGTTTTTCATTACTGTTCAGTTTATTCTCTTTTGATTCCTCAAATAGACATTATCTGTTAATGACATTTAATATTGTTTACTTTTTTTTTTACTCAATCACTGTGCAGTGTGTATTAAATAGTACACTAGCTCTGGCTGCAAGTATATCATGGCAACACAAACAAAAATGTGCGTGCGCAGGTTTGCATGTGAATGAATTTATAGGTGTTACATTGTGGGTTACCAACTTGGACTCTACATTATTCATGTACCATTGTATAAAAGTTCATGCCAAAAATAAATAAACATTTCCAGAGAGAGAGACAGACACAGACACACAGACAGAGACACAGACACACAGACAGACAGAGACACAAAGACAGAGACACAAAGACAGAGACACACAGACAGAGACACACAGACAGAGACACACAGACAGAGAGACAGAGACAGACAGACAGAGACAAAGGCACGATTCATGATGAAAACGTACAGTACCATGGTGTTTCATGGTACTGTATGTATGTCGAGAAATCGACCATGGTGTTTCACAGAAAATGATAAATATAACAATACCAATTGATATTCCAATTTTTTTGGTTTTGGTAACTTCCAACTTATTCCGTCTTTGATTATCCAACTTAAAAATAAATTGCTCCAAGGATAAATGAATCTCTGGAGGGAGATTGCTCTGCAAAGTTTGCTTTTGCTGGTGGAGTTTCATGTAACGTGTTTTGAGATTTTACTTCAAAATGAAAAGTGCTAAACAAGATATTTATTAATTAATGGTTATTAACCAAAAAAGCCCCCCCCCCCCCCTTTCCACCAGGAAACGATGTATTTTGTATGAAAGACAACGGGATTGAGGTGGGCGTGGCAGAGTGGAGGACGATATGGGAGGAAAGGTAAAAGATAGGTGGGTATTATTTAGAAGTGAAGAGTTGAGGTGAAAGGGGAAGTTGCATTAGAAATCGGCCATATTTGACCACTTTGGATGTTTTGTGGAACATTTTTTTTTTTTTTTTTTTTTTTGTATACAAGATCGAGGCTAACATTAATCACACAGAAAGACAAACCGACCATTAATCACACAGAAAGACAAACCGACACATAAAACATATAACATGGGGAGCGGTAGACAAGATGGGGCGAGAGGGGGAGGAACACAAACACAACATCTGAGAGCAGGGACATCGAGAGATCAGTGGGAGGGAGAGGGCTTGGGGGGGGGGGGGAGGCATGGGAAGGGGGGGTGGGAGAGGTATAAAACATATGGACACTGCCAGGACTTCCAGGAAAGAAGTTGGAATTTCAAACAAGGTGGATCTGGGGTGAATTAGTGGGGGTAGAAAAGATCAAGGTTTTGGATGGAGAAAGATAAGAGATGGTGGTGAACAGCTGTTTTAAAGACCTGGAGGGAGGAGTGGGATTGAAGGGAGTGTGGGAGTTTGTTCCAGAGGCGGGAGAAAAGAGGATTGAAAGAGTGAAGGTGAGCAGAGAGCCGAGATTTCGGCAGTTTAACCATCAGAGGGTTGCTGGCAGATCTTGTGCGACCTGTAGGAATATTTGGGGGACAAAGCACAGAGAGAGCTGGGGGAGCAAGGCCGGAGAGGAGTCGGTAGAAGAGAGAAAGACCACCTACCTGTCTGCGGTGAGAGTGAAAGGACCTCAGGGATAGCTTCATCACGGGAGATTCCAATGATTCTGAAAGCTTTGGTTTCAACAGCGTGAAGCCGAGCTAGGTGTGAGGCAGGAGCACCGGCCCATAGGGGAAAACAGTATTCCATTGAGCTGTGGATGAAAGCCTTGTATGTGGTGAGCTCAGGTGTGCCGAGGAAGGACTTCGCACGACGGAGGATGCCCAGTCGGCGACTGGCTTTGGAGGCCAGCTTGGAAATGTGGTTTTCCCAAGAAAGATCATGGCAGATAGTGAGACCCAAAAGCTTGAGTGACAGAACTTCTTGGAGAGGATTGTTGGATTGTTGGCTACGGGCCTGTGATTGGTCAGCGCGCTAGGCGCGAACCTTCAGCCAACGAGTGCGGGAGGCGCGAAGCTGGAAGGTTCGGTGGAAGTCGCTGGTTGGTCGCGTGCCAAGGCTGATGTCACCGGCCAGGTTATATCAGGGCAGAGAGAGAGAGAGAGACAGAGACAGACAGACAGACAGACAGACAGAGCGAGAACGAACGAAAAAACGAACGCACATCCGGTTCTTGTTTGCGCAGCACGTCCTCTTGCACGTCCAGCTCTTGCTCGAGTTTTTGAGTTCTTCGCTAGCCTGCATTGGATGCGTGGTGCTTGGAGGGGTGCTCGGTGCTTCTGGAGCCTGAAGTGGTGCAGGGACCTCGTGGGCGGTCGACGAGGGGCCTGGAGTGGGCGTTGGCTGGGGCCTTCGCGCTGCGGTAGTGCGGGAGCGAGGGACCTCGTGGTGTGCGGCGGAGCTAGGAGCCAAGTGGGGACAAGACGACGGGACAGATAAGCTCACACCACAATTCACAATTACACGACGTGTTCTTTTCGTTAATTCATCCCTTGTCCTGTTGTTGAGTCTGGTGTGCGGGATCCCGATTAGGATATTTATTATCGGCACGCATTTTCCTGTCCTGCCTTTTTCCTTTGAATAAATCCTCATATTATTTTTGTACATATCTGAACGCAGTTTACTGGGTGTTTGGTTTTAATAGATAAGGCTGCGGGGCTCTTGCCGTTTCCCTCCATTCCACGTGCTTAGATTTTGGAATCCGCTATTGAGCTTCCGCCTCAGGAGTTAAAGCCTCGTAATCGGCAATCCGCAACTCTGATGTTAATTGGAGTTGCGTGGCATTTGGTGTCAGGTAGTAGGGATTCGAACCCATCGGACAAATTTTTTTGTCCGCGGCGAGACATCGACACGGTCGGGCGTACATTGCGCCCGACGTTCGAACGCAAAATTTTTATAAGCGAGGTGGAGAAATTTAATAGTCAATTGGACATACGGAGCGCGATATCGTGTCTTCGTCAAATTTAAATTGTGTTTCTGGAATTAAAATAAATACGCGCGCGGGAAACAATCTTCCGGAAGGCGGATGTCGGAGATTGACGAGATGGAGGTGCGTAGCGAGGCTTCTGTCAGCAGAGGGAGTGAGCCGGAAATAGGGGAGTTAGATGTAGAGGTGAGCCTTGGAACCTCCCCCGTCCCGAGCACCAACTTATCCCCCTCCCCTACCGGGGAGCCGGGAACAAGTGGGACGGCCCCCATAGACACCCAGGCCTTAATGAAATTTTAAAAGGAATTAATGGATGCCCAAAAGGACGAAATTTGAGGAATAAATGATAAAATGGAGTCGCAGGGGAATGAATGTAGGGAAGGAATGAAGGGAATGAGTGATCGATTGGAAGGAAAAATTGAATGAGTGGGAAATATAATGGACGAATGAATTGAAGGAAGGACGAACGAATGGTGCCAACAGGGCTCAGGAGCCGGGAATGGCAAAATTGGGAATTGCACCGGGAATGGCAATTGTGGCATGCGCACAGGTGAGCGTGGAATGTGAGAATTGTAATGGGGAATGCTTCCCGCATTCTGGCCTGGTTGTTTATCGGGACCGTGTGGATGTCACAACACCCCAACCGGGGGATGAATTTGGAATTGTGCAGCACCAGGGCGATGGTGCGGAGCAAGAGGGGGTAGAGTTTTTGGGGGTCCGTGCAATGGAGCCGGACCGGGTATTTATTGGGGATATTGATCAAAGCCTGGCGGGGCCAGAAATAATTTATGATGATGATGATGAGGATGATGTGACACAGCGGCTGGGGACCTGGGACCGTCCCATGGAGGTAGGGTTTGACCAGGCCCAAAGGAGTCTGGGTGATGAGGTGAGTTGGTTCGAGGAGGTGGTTGGAATGACCATGGGGACCCTCACCGTACACTACGATTTGGCAACGGAGGCTCCAAAATTGGACGACCAGTTGGGGGAGTGTGTTGACTCCGGGCTGGATTCGGACATTGGAGAATCGGGAGATAGGGCCTCTGACGATTTGGTCCCCGTAGGGAATTTGGACCAGCTGCAGGGAGGGGCAGAACAACCTGTGGTAGAGGTTGTTACCTGCAGCTGCGGTGATTGGTCACCTGGAGCCAAAATTTCTAAAAGCAAATTTAAAATTAAATTTAAATGGGAGTTTGATTTGGCGCAGCCATGGGGAGAGTTGGTCCCCTGGCTGCGGGATTTGGACCGGGAGAGGTCATGGGTGATGGCCTCGGGCAAAGGTTGCCCCTTTCAAAATTTGGGGATGCCAGCCAGCTGGGGGGCTGTGCTGGTGAGATTTGGACGTGGGGTCCAGCCGTGGGTGGCATGGTACGACCTGGGTCCCACGGGGGGTCTGGTGGAGTGTGGCGTCCCTTGTCCGTCGGGGTGCCGTCCGAGCTGGTGGCTCAGTCCGGCAGGATCACCGGACCCTGGTGGGGGTTGAGACCTTCATAGGGGTCCGAGGTGGTTTCTCAAGCCTGGGATGGCATTTATTGAGGACCACTAGGGGGAGGTGTTGTGGGTCGCGCTTTGGTGGTGGCACTGCGGACGGCCAAGATGGGCCTGATGTAGTGACCACCCGGGCATGCGACCTGGCACCCTCTCCCTGAGACTTTGGGACAACCAGCATGTGGTGACCTGACATGTTGTGTTGGTCTATGGACACTGGTCAAACCGGATGGACAGGGATGGATTATAGCCTGCCGGACAACCATTGGGGTATCTGTGGAACGTGATGGTGTGAGAGTGACCTTCCACAGATGCTCCATTATGATTTATGGACTCGGGTTGGGAAGGGAGCCATGGGTTTGATGAATCGGGAAATGTGTAAAGAGCCGAGCATATGGGCCATGCTCGGCTGGCATGTGTCTGGCAAAGCATCTCTCTTTGGTGAGTTTAGTAAAATGTGAAAAATGTTTGGCATGGGTAATGTGTGGGTTAGATGTAAATTTAAGGGTGAATTTTGTGAAGAGAAATGGTGGACACTGTACAGTGACGCCATTATTGATCCAGGTGTGTTAGACCAAAGTGTTGGAGGCTGTGATGAAATTGATAGGGTAGCAGGACAGCTTTCAACTGGTTGTGGGGGCGACTGTGCTGATATTTTGGACGCGGGCTCATGGGGATGTAGTTGTGTAGCCTGGGGATCAACGTGGTGTTGTGCGTGTCCGAGGGGTGTGGACCATGTCTTCTGGGTGAGTCTCCTGGTGGAGCATGGCTGTCGACTGGACCTTGGTGTGGTCAAGTGTGGGTGAGCACTGGGGGGGCTGCAGTTCTGTGGTCGGACTGGGGGATGATGGGGAGGTGCAGGGTACGTGGCTGTCGGGATGCCACGCACTGCGACCGTGCCCCCCAGGGCCGAGGTTGTGTGTGCAGTAGTGTGTGGTGTGCAGCAGGTGCTCACCACATTGGCCAGCTGGGGCTGGTGCAGCTGTGTTCCTCGCAGGGGGGCCGAAGGATGGATGGTGGGTCGCACCCTTATGGACACTCATGGGCCATGTTGGCATTTTGACTGCTCACCTTGTCCCAATGACCCTAGCACGGTAGAGGTGCAGAGCTGTCGTGGCCACAGGTAGTTGTGTACTGATGATCACCGTTGGATGCGGATCCACATACCTGCCAGTATAGTGGGGACAAAAGTGAAATTTGGTGAAACTTGGTAGGCCCAATGTGAAATTTTGGGATTGTGAAGGGTGGATGGCACCTTTGGACTTGACCAACCGGTAATTACCTGCACTTGAGGTGAGTGGTTGATGTCTACTGTCCCAGGCTTCAGGACTTGCTTGTGGAAATTTTGAGGGACATGTAATTTGGAGTTGGGAGGCGGGTGAGAGTGATGACATGGCCGGTGAGGGGATGGAATGGGGGCCACACAGTGTCTTGTGGGTGGCGTGTGTTTATGTGTTGAGGTGATGTGTTTCTATGTGGTCGTGAGGTTGGAGAAATATGAGCGAGTGGTGATTATTGAGTTATGAAATGTGTTTTGGAAATGTAAATGTGTAATGTGATTCAATGTGAACTGGGGGATTTCACATGTAGCAGGCCATGGCAAACTTTGAAACATATTTTGTACCATCTATGGAATTGTGCCGAGATGTATGGAGAATTGAATGGCAGCGGGGGAGGAAGTGTGTTTTGGGGTCTTGTGGGTGGGGAAGGTGTGTGTGTGTCCGCAGGTACAGATCAAGCTCTGAGGAGCGATGCCTGCGGCCCCCCTCTGCGGCAATTACCCCTGGCAGCTGGTGGTAACTGGAAATTGGAGCTCGTCGGTGGAGGGTCTGGTTGGGCGCCGTGGGGTGAGGAAGTCCCCCGGTGACCCGTGTTGCTGCGCTGAAGCAGGAGACCGCGGAGGAGCCTGGTGTGTGTGGAGACCCTCACCGGCGAGGTAACGGCGGAAAGGGGCTGATGGGCTGGCACGGGGCCAAGAGGTAAATGGGGGGGGGGGGGGGGGCAATGAACTTGTAAGTCGGTTGACTTGTTTTTGGGACTGCGGGCACCACAGCCTGAAGCGGCCCCACCATCTTTTTGTGCGGTACCTTCCCGCTGCCGAGTTGAGGAATGCACACATATGATATGACATCAATGCCATGGTCCTGCAGGGTGGGTGTAGTGAAATAAGTGCTGTGAAACGATTTTTGAGTAATGATGATTTATGGAATGAGAATGCGTGGATAAGGGGTTTGTGGCGCATGAATGTGGGCAAAATCCACCGAGCCATGTCAATCACCTGCAACATTTGGACAGGGCCCGTGGAAATTTAGGGAGTGCATTGGGATAGCCCCGCAGGTAAGGTTGTGTCTTGTGGCATCCACCGGGGGACGCGGTCTGTAGATCGGGGTATGCACAAAGGTTAGAGTTTTGAATTTTTGTCAGTGGCGAAGTTTGTGGTTAAGTTAGTGTTGCGTGTTGTTTGTTCCTCCCACCACAGGAGCGATGGAATGAAGAAAATGTACATATTTGATTGATGGTTAAGGGGTTTAGCATGTTAAGGAAGTGTAGGTAGGTAGTCCGACTCACTTCCCACAGCCCTCCTGATTTATTTCATAGGCTAAGTAAGTGTGAGACAGTAAGTGTTAAGGCTGGAATGGTAGTGCCTGCAGTGAACCTAGCAGGAGCTACGGTTCCAGGTGGGGGGCTGTGTTATTTATGTCTGGGGGTAGAGCAAAATGTAGAGCAGAATAGATCTGAGTAGTTAACATGCTTCGAGATGTCGCGATAAGGATCACTTCCTGTAATAAGTCCATGTTTAGGCGTTTTGTCGGTTAAGGTGTATAATTGTGAATCCACCAGGAGATTCGAGTGTTAAGTAGTTAGGGATTAAAGATAACGCCCCTGTGAGTCCAACCTGGTCATCAAACCTTTGTCCATTATGGCACTGCAGACCACATAGACACTTAGTGAGGTCCCTAGCGCAACATTAAATAATTCCCTTCCCTGACAATGACTTCGGAAGGAACAGGCAAAGAAACCAGGCCAGGACACCGCCGATGATAGTCGCCGCCGCTACACCTCCGGCGGCCTAGGAACATCGAGTAGCACGAGCTATTACCACGCTACGGGCCTGTGATTGGTCAGCGCGCTAGGCACGAACCTTCAGCCAACGAGTGCGGGAGGCGCGAAGCTGGAAGGTTCGGTGGAAGTCGCTGGTTGGTCACGTGCCAAGGCTGACGTCACCGGCCAGGTTATATCGGGGCGGGCTGAACGACATAGAGAGAGAGAGAGAGAGAACGAGAGAGAACGAAAGAACGAGAGAGAACGAAAGAACGAGAGAGAACGAACGAGAGCACATCCGGTTCTTGTTTGCGCAGCACTTCCTCTTGCACGTCCAGCTCTTGCTCGAGTTTTTGAGTTCTTCGCTAGCCTGCATTGGATGCGTGGTGCTTGGAGCGGTGCTCGGTGCTTCTGGAGCCTGAAGTGGTGCAGGGACCTCGTGGGCGGTCGACGAGGGGCCTGGAGTGGGCGTTGGCTGGGGCCTTCACGGTGCGGGAGCGAGGGACCTCGTGGTGTGTGGCGGAGCCTGGAGCCAAGTGGGGACAAGACGGCGGGACAGATAAGCTCACACCACAATTCACAATTACACGACGTGTTCTTTTCGTTAATTCATCCCTTGTCCTGTTGTTGAGTCTGGTGTGCGGGATCCCGATTATGATAGTTATTATCGGCACGCATTTTCCTGTCCTGCCTTTTTCCTTTGAATAAATCCTGATATTATTTTTGTACATATCTGAACGCAGTTTACTGGGTGTTTGGTTTTAATAGATAAGGCTGCGGGGCTCTTGCCGTTTCCCTCCATTCCGCGCGCTTAGATTTTGGAATCCGCTATTGAGCTTCCGCCTCAGGAGTTAAAGCCTCGTAATCGGCAATCCGCAACTCTGATGTTAATTGGAGTTGCGTGACAATACTTTGTTACTTTTATTGTGACGATACTTTACTTTTATGATGATGATACTTTGTCACTGTTATGGTGATAATATTTTGTTTCATTTATGGTGATTAAAATTTGTTTTTTTAAATCAATCAATCAATAAATCAAAAATACCCTTTATAGCCACATTACCTTGTAACGGTATTGTCCAAATATTAGCTTCCTAGCTCAAAAGGTGCCTGATATATTGCCTAGATGAGAGAAAATATATAAATGATTAATAATGAAAATAAAGAAATAATAATCATAAAAAATTAAATAATTAATAAATTGGCTAATATAATACATAAACCACAATCATTTCATTCGAATCTGTAACTTTAAAAATAATAATCAATGAAGTCATTAATCGTATAAATTAAATAATTAATTGATTAATTGATTTATCAATAAATCAAAAATACCTTTTCAGTCAAATCACTTGGTCATTGTCGTGTCCAAATATTAGCTTCCTAACTCAAAAGGTACTGAGATATTGCCCAGATGAGAAAAAAAAAAATAATAATCATAACATAATTAAAGAATTAATCAATTGCCTAATAAAATACCTAAACCACCCCCGTTCCATCCTAATGTACAACTTAAAAAAATTAATTAATGACTTCATTAATCAAATAATTAAGTAATTAATTAATTGATTAATTAATAAATCAAAAATATCCTTTACAGCCAAATCACTTGGTTATTGTCACGTCCAAATATCAGCTTCCTAGCTCAAAAGATGCCTGAGATATTGCCCAGATGAGAAAGGAAATAAATAAGTACTTAATTAATCAATAATAATTGAATAACTAATCAAATAATTGATTAATCAAAAAACAAACAAGTACCGATGCATTTAAAGTACACTGCCTCCATGCCAAATAATTAAATTTCCTCCAGCTTGGCATTGCCGGGGCGCCTCCGGTACCCGGCAATACTGCCGTGGAGCTCATAGAGACTGTATTGGGAGGGAGAGGTGTACACTAATTGATTGATTAATTGCATAATTGAAATCAATAAACAATTATCATCAAATATTTTCTGAAATAAATTGGCTCATAGCATACCTAAACCACCAGTGCTTCATCTGAAGCTGTAACTTTTTGAAAATTAATTAAATAAGCCATTAATCAAAAAAAATTTGATTAACCAATAAATAATTAATCGACTAATTAATTAATTGATTAATCAAAAATAGCCTTTACAGCCAAATCAGTTGGTCACTGTCATGTCCAAATATCAATCTCCTAGGTCAAAGGGTGCCTGAGATATTGCCCAGATGAGAAAGAAAATAAATAAATGATTAATAATGAAAATAAATAAATAAGAATCATTAAATAATTAAATAATTAATCAATTATTTAATATAACACCAAAACCATCACCATTTCATCCTAATCTGTAATGTTAAAAAAAGTAATTAATTCATTAATCGAATAATTAAATAATTATTCGATTAATTGATTAATCAATAAATCAAAAATAGCCTTTACACCCAAATCAGTTGTTCATTGTCATGTCCAAATATCAGCTTCCGAGCTCAAAAGGTTCCTGAGATATTGTCCAGATAAGAAAGGAAATAAATAAGTACTCAATTAATCGATAATAATTAAATAACTAATCAACTAATTGATTAATCAAAAAACAAAAAATATGTTTTTGCCAAAGCACTTGCTCACTATTGTGCAGAAATTTCAACTTCCAAGCTCAAAGGATGGCTGAGATGTTGCCCGGACAAACAAACAAACAAACAAACAAATGAAAAATTGGTCAGAGACCGAGGACTTGCCGGAATGTACTTTTTTTATCGGCCATTTTGGACAAATATGGCGGCCGAACCACGTGACCAATGACGTCGTCATTATTTATAATAATAATAATACATTTATTTTATATAGCGCTTTTCAAGAAGCCCAAAGACACTTTGACAGAGTACAAAAAAACAAGCGCAAAAAGACAAAAATCAACAGGTAAATAATCAAAGCAAGAGGAAGGAGAAGGAGAAGAGATAGTCAGGGGTTAAATGCTATGGGTTAAATGTTGAATGCAGTGTTGAACAGGTGGGTCTTGAGTGATGTTTTGAATGTGGTGAGTGAGGAGGAGTCTCTGATGGTGTGAGGTAGTGAGTTCCAGAGGGTGGGAGCAGCGATGGAGAAGGCCCTGTCCCCCCAGGATCTGAATTTGGTCCGCATGGGGGGGGGGGGGGGGGGCTGGGGGGGGGGTCAGGAGGTTGGTACCAGCAGAGCGGAGGTTGCGGGTGGGAGTGTGTCTGGAGAGGAGGTCAGTCAGGTAGGATGGGGCCAGGTTATGGAGGGCTTTGTAGGTCAAGAGGAGGATTTTGTACTGGATTCTCTGGGGGATGGGGAGCCAGTGAAGCTTGTAAAGGATGGGGGTGATGTGGTCATGGGTCCGGGAATGGGTGAGTAGACGGGCAGCGGAGTTCTGAATGTATTGGAGTTTATTGATGATTATTGAGGGTGAACCAAAGAGGAGGCTGTTGCAGTAGTCCAGACGGGAGGTGATGAAGGCGTGGATGAGGGTTTCTGCAGCCGTGGAGGAGAGGGATGGACGGAGATGGGCGATGTTTTTCAGGTGAAAGAAGGCTGTCTTTGTGATCTGTTTAGTGTATTTGTTGAAGGAGAGGGTTTGGTCAAAGATGATGCCAAGATTCCGGATGTGAGGGGAGGTGGATACTGGGAAACCGTCTGTTGAGGGCAAAGTTATGGGTGGATTTGGTGAGCGTTTTTGGGCCAATGGTGATTATTTCAGATTTATCATAGTTAAGTTTGAGGAAGTTGATTTGAAGCCAGGATTTTATTTCAGTGATGCAGTTAGTCGGGATAGAGTGGGTGGCGGTGGAGATGGACTTGGTGGAGATGAAAAGCTGGATGTCATCGGCGAAGCAGTGGAATTGGAGACCATGACGGCGGATTAAGTGACCAAGGGGGGACAGGTACAGGATGAAGAGGAGCTGGCCAAGAACTGAACCTTGGGGGACACCTTGGGGGAGGGGAGCTGTGGGGGATATGCAGTTATTGATGGAGATGAACTGGCGTCTGTCGGAGAGGTATGATTTGATCCAAGAGAGGGCAGTGCCGGTAATGTTAAAGGTGGTTTCAAGTCGGGTGAGGAGGATGGTGTGATTGATGGTGTCAAAGGCGGCGCTGAGGTCAAGGAGGATGAGAATGTTGAGGTTGCCAGCGTCAGAGGAGAGGAGAAGGTCATTGGTGATTTTGAGGAGAGCAGTTTCAGTACTGTGGTTGGAGCGGAATCCGGATTCGAATGTTTCATACAGGTTATTGGCAGAGAGGTGATGTTTAAGTTGAGTGGCTACAGCGCGTTCCAAAACTTTTGACAGAAAGGGTAGGTTGGAGATGGGTCTGAAGTTGTTTAGGGTGTCAGGGTTGAGTCCAGGTTTTTTCAGAATGGGGGTAACAGCAGCAATTTTGAGGGATGGTGGGACGATGCCTGTAGACAGGGAGGAGTTTATTGTTGCAGTGATAAGTGGAGAGAGAGCAGGAAGGGAGGCCTTGACAAAGCTGGAGGGGGTGGGGTCAAGAGTACAGGTGGCAGTTTTCATTCCTATGAGAAGTTCAGAGAGGTCAGAGAGGTCAGTAGGGGAGACTGGGGAGAACTGAGACAGGGGTTGGCAGGATAAGGGGGGGCAGGTGGTTTGAGGGGGAGCAGGTGCGGTGGTGGTTAAGCTGCTGTGGATGTTGTCAATTTTGCTTTGGAAGAATGAAAGGAAGGAGATGCAGTTGTCTACTGTGAATGACTGGGTGGTGGTGTCCAGGGGGCTGAGGAGTTTGTTTATTGTAGAGAAGAGTGCTTTTGGGTTTCCAGAGCCAGAGTGGATAATTTGAGAGTAGTAGGTGGAGCGGGCGTGGGAGAGGGCATCTTTGTAGTGTTGTAGGTGGTCCTTGTAGGCTTGGGAGTGAATTGTGAGACCTGTTTTATTGCGGAGTCTTTCAAGTTGGCGAGCACGCGTTTTCATCAGGTGGAGTTCAGGGCTAAACCAGGGAGCAGAATGGGTGAAAGAAACTGTTTTGGTTTTTATAGGTGCAAGCTGGTCAAGGCAGGAGGAGAGAGTGTGGTTGTAGTAGTCAGTGAGGTCAGAAGGGGTGTGGAGGTCAACGAAGGGAGAAGTGGACATTTCTTCAGAGAGGGTGGATGAGAATGAGGTAGGTGAAAGAGCGTTTAGCTTACGGAAGTTGATAGTGCGATAATGCCTTGGTGCTGGGGTGGGGATGTTGATGGTCATAGTGATGGCTAAGTGGTCAGAGCGGGTGAGGTCAGAGCCAGAGAGATGGTGCAAAATTAATCCAGTCGAGCAGACAAGGTCCAGAATGTGCCCACGGTTATGGGTAGGAAAGTTGACATGTTGAGTGAGGTTAAAGCAGGTGAGTAAATCAGTGAAGTCAGTGGTTATTGTGGAGTCAGTGGAGTCCATGTGGATATTGAAATCACCGAGGAGGAGGATTGAGGGGGAGAGGGAACAGAGCTGGGTCAGAAAGTAGAAGTCAGACAGGAATGATGGGTGTTGTTTGGGAGGGCGGTACACGACAGCCATGACTGACTGTGTGTGACAAGAGAGTTTAAAAGCCAGGTGTTCAAATGATGGAGCAGATGCGATGGAGATGAGGCTGGTCTTGATGTCCTGTCGGTGAATTACGGCAATTCCACCACCTCGGCCCTCCGAGCGTGGTTTATTGATGTAAGAATATCCATTGGGTGTAGTGAGGTTGAGTGAGAAGTAGTCCAGAGGTTGTTGCCAGGTTTCAGTGAGACAGAGAAAGTCCAGTTTATTTTCCAGAATGTCGTCGTTCAGGATGTGGCTTTTGTTGTTGAGGGACCGGGTATTGAACAGGGTGAGCTTGATGTTGCTTTGTATGGTGGGGATGAACTCAGGTGATCTAGCCAGGGTTTGCAGACAGGAGGTGCGATCGTGTGTGTTGCTGTGACCAGGTGCGCTGGGACGATGAGTGGGAGTGCGCTGAGCCGACCAGAGTACGGGAATGAAGTGACCTGTTTGTAAATAAACAAACTTATGACCGGAGCCTCTATGAATGTATCTGGGTCATCGCAGGAGTCTGTGGGATTTGATTGCAGAGATGCATGATGGGGTGGAGTGAGTATTGAGCAGAAGAAGCCTTGCGGCGGAGTACCTTCGAGCCATGCCAGGCAGGAGCGAAGGGACGAGTAAGAGGCCAAGGTTGAGGAGGACGAGTAGGCCTTGCCGCAGCGGCTATTCAAGACAGCAAAGGCCGCAGCGGCAAACGACCGCAGCCGCTAATCAAGCAAACCAAGACCGCAGCGGCAAACAGCCAGAGCCGCAAACCAAGACCGCAGCGGCAAACAGCCACAGCCACAAACAACGGGAGCGGGCCTGAGGAAACAGTGGAAGAGCCGGGCAGGCGAAGCCAGGAGCAGAGCTGGGACCGAGCAGAGGGCAGACCCAACGGCCAAAAAGCCGCCACGACCACCAGAAAAGCAGACTATATACAATGACCCAGTTGGAGAAGCGGCGAACAAGTAACGCCAGCGTCCTCTCCAGACCGGACCGGATAGCGGCAATTCTAAAAAGCGGCAATATTTGTTTTCTAAACTAATTTATTCCTTGATGATGCTCAAGAAATGTCATCTTGATCGGATGAAGTTTTGTACTTGCCGAATTATGACACCATAATGGAGGCACCTATGACATCATCATTAACATATGTTATTCCCCATGGAGAGTTCTTTACAATGGTCCATGTCTCGATTTTTTCTATTCAGCACTTTCGGAGATATAGAGGTGCAAAGTTTTTCGGTTTTTCCAAGATGGCGACCGAACCACGTGACCAATGACGTCATCATTTGGGCACAGTCTATTCCAGGGCAAGACAAATATGTGTGTAAAGTTTGGCGATTCTACGTGCAATGGTGTAGACGTAGTGCTGCGCACAGACAGACAGACAGACAGACAGACAGACAGACAAACAGACAGACAAACAGACAGACAAACAGACAGACAGACAGACAGACAGACAAACAGACAGACAGACAGACAGACAAACAGACAGACAGACAGACAGACAGACAGACAGACAAACAGACAAACAGACAGACAGACAAACAGACAGACAAACCAACCGATCAACATACTTGCCGGATAGGTTTGGAAGGGTTAGAGGTTTCATTACACCCATCCCTTTCCAAAATGTTCCTATTCCCCTTTTTTCAACCCACTCTCCTGCCCTCCTCTTCGTGACTTAAAACTACCCCTCATGTCCACGTTTTATTTCAATAATCTCATTCTTCCCTGGACCGAGATCTTTTTAAACAAAAATGTACATTTCCTCCCTCTCCCTTTTCCCAACCCTCTCCAATTTAGCCATTATCCTCTTTCTATTCTTTCTGTACCCCATCATTCAGCCTGTAAACTGTGACTAAAGGATTAAGATTAAGATTTAAAGGATTAAGATTGTTCACTAAGATGAGAGGATAAAAGGATAAAGAATTAAGAGGATTAAGATAAAAGATAAAAGATTAAGATAAGGATTAAGAGGATAAAAATGACAAGAAACAGCCTCTCGTTTCACAACCCACCCAGACATATTGTTCAGCATGAGGCTTGGGCTAAAGATTATATGTAAAGGCCTTGCAGTTGGCAGCAGGCCCTATGGCAATCCAAGTGTTTTATATAGGCTGAAAGCGGTCTTCTCATCTGTCCATGACTATGGTTGCAAATCATAGAGATCACATGCATAGGGAGTGAAACCCCACACATTCAGATAATGTATCACCAGGAGAAACGAACTCGTATGAGTTATGCTTTTTCTGTTGTAAATAAAATATCGAGCATGCACTTACGAAGACTAAATGGCAAATCAAGCCAAATCGCATATTGCCAAGAAAATATGCATATAATCTTATTTTGAACAATTCAAACATAAATGTATCGATTGAGGTGTTTATTTCACAGTTTACATTTATAGAAATTACAATTATCAAATGATAGATATAGATTGAGGTGTTTATTTCACAGTTTACTGTTATAGAAATTACAACGAGCAAATGCTAGATATCGATTGAGGTGTTTATTTCCAGTTTACAGTTATAAAAATTATAATTATCAAATGATTGATATAGATTGAGGTGTTTATTTCACATTTTACAGTTATAGAAATTATAATTATCAAATGATAGATATAGATTGAGTTGTTTATTTCACAGTTTACAGTTATAGAAATTATAATCGTCAAATGATAGATATAGATTGAGGTGTTTATTTCACAGTTTACAGTTATAGAAATTATAATTGTCAAATGATAGATATCGATTGAGGCTATCTTTATAAAAAACTCTCTTCCTCACTCACCCTCCACTGCCCTCTCTCCACCTCACCCCCAGGAATACCTTTGGCTACGGCTTCCCCTTCGCTCCCACCTTTTGTTCATATGTGTGTTGTACCGTCCACCAAACAGCGATGACTCCATCTACATCTCACTGTCTGATAATATGGACCAACTTCTATCTACCCATCCCAACTCTCTCTTCCTCATATGTGGTGATTTCAATTGTCACCATGCCTGTTGGCTGGGTGTGGGTACCTCTCTCACCAGCCATGGCTCTTCAGCAAAGGACTTCTGCGACTCACTGGGACTGACACAATCTGTCAATTTCCCGACCCGGATCTCAGTCAACGGAGCATCTTCTCTTCTGGATTTGGTTATGACAAACTTCCCTGAAAATGTCTGCTGCTCTTCTTCTGCTCCAATCGGCTCATCTGATCATGTGCTTGTCAAAGTGGACATCTCTCTGACCATTCTCAGAGAGCCTCCTCAGCGTCGACGAGTCTGGCATTTCACTCAGGCCAACTGGCACGGTCTTCAAGCAGCCATCAATCATCTGGACTGGTCTCCCATCTCTACCGCCTCTGACATCAACTCATCCTGGGAATTCTTTCAAAGTAAATTGCTCTCTCATGCACAGATTTATCCCATCTCGTCTTCAGTTGTCGTACCCTTCCTCCCGTCCATGGTACACGGAATCTTGTGGTGAGGCTGTTGCCCTGAAACAACTTGCTTTCGTCTCCTGGAAAGCAAATCCAACGGAAGGAAATCTCATTTCCTTTCACAAAGCCTGAAACAAGTGTGTGTCCACCCTCAGGAGAGCCAGGAAACAATATCTCACCATTCTCAAGACCGAACTCTCTTATCTGTCTCCCTCTTCCAAATCCTGGTGGCGTCTGGTCAAATCTGTTTCTGGTGTTTGTTCCCCCTCCATCCCCTCCCTCACCTCAAACGGCTTAACGGCTGACTCCGCACGTGAAAAAGCTGAATGCCTCAACTCTGTGTTTGCCTCTAAATCTTGTGTCCCAAACCCATCCCTCTCTGTACCCACCGTACCCAGTCGTACCCAGCTGCTCCTGGACTCTGTGTCCTTTCCTCCTGACAAGGTGGAAAAGTTTCTGTCAACCCTCGACTCTGATTCTGCAACTGGTCCTGACGGCATCAGCCCACAGGTCCTAAAATCATGTTCTTCTGCTCTTTCACTCCCTCTTTCTGTTCTCTTCACCCTCTCTTTTGCTCAAGGTCATCTGCCATCTGCTTGGAAATCAGCCAACATCACCGCTTTGCACAAAAAAGGTGCAAAAACAGATCCCAGCAACTACAGACCAATCAGCCTTCTCCCAATTATCAGCAAAGTCATGGAATCCATCATTGCTTCAGATATTAAATCTTTCCTCTTCTCCAATGGCTTGATCTCTGATCATCAATTTGGTTTCAGACCTGGTCACTCTACTCTGGACATGCTGCTTCTGCTTTCTCAACAATGGATGGAGGTCCTCAATGCCAAACAGGAAATTAGAGCTGTCTCCCTTGACATTTCACATGCCTTCGATACGGTCTGGCACCCTGCTCTGCTCACCAAACTCTCCTCCTTTGGTATCCATGGAAATCTCCACGCATGGCTGGCGGACTTCCTCTCTGGTCGTAGTCAACGTGTGGCCCTGAATGGGTTTCTCTCATCTCCTCTTCCTGTTCAGGCTGGAGTTCCCCAAGGTAGTGTTCTGGGCCCTGTGCTTTTTCTGGTCTTCATCAATGATCTCTCTGACTCTTGAAAATCCTCTCTATCTCTTTGCTGATGACTCTACTCTCTGTCGCTCCATTCCTCATCCCTCAGATCGGCAGTCTGCAGCCTCCTCACTCTCTGCAGACCTGGACAAAATCACAGACTGGTCAAACAAGTGGAACATGTCTTTCAATCCTGACAAATCTCACACTCTTACAATGTCTCTCCGAAAGGACCGACTGGACAACCCTCCCATCTACTTTCTCAACAATCCTCTCCAAGAAGTTCTGTCGCTCAAGCTTTTGGGTCTCACTATCTGCCATGATCTTTCTTGGGAAAACCACATTTCCAAGCTGGCCTCCAAAGCCAGTCGCCGACTGGGCATCCTCCGTCGTGTGAAGTCCTTCCTTGGCACACCTGAGCTCCTCACCACATACAAGGCTTTCATCCGCAGCTCAATGGAATACTGTTCCCCCCTCTGGGCTGGTGCTCCTGCCTCACACCTTGCTCGGCTTCACGCTGTTGAGGCCAAAGCTTTCAGAATCATTGGAATCTCCTGCGATGTAGTCAACACCGAGGGCCTTTCACTCACTCACCGCAGGCAGGTTGGTGGTCTTTCTGTCTTCTACCGACTCCTCTCCGGCCTTGCTCCCCCAGCTCTCTCTGTGCTCTGTCCCCCCAATATTCCTTCAGGTCGCACAAGATCTGCCTGCAACCCTCTTATGGTTAAACTGCCAAAGTCTAGGCTCTCTGCTCACCTACACTCTTTCATTCCCCTTTTCTCCTGCCTCTGGAACAAACTCCCCCACTCCCTTCAATCCCACTCCTCCCTCCAGGTCTTTAAAACAGCTGTTCACCACCATCTCTTATCTTCCCCCATCGAAAACCTTGATCTTTTCTACCCCCGGTAATTCACCCCAGAGTCCTTGCAGTGTTCATATGTTTTATTCCTCTCCCACCTCCCCCCAAGTCCTCCTGATGTCCCTGCTCTCAAATGTTGTGTTTGTGTCCTTCCCCCTCTTCCCCCTCTCTTTTGTGTCCTTCCCCCTCTCTCCCCATCTTGTCTGCCGCTCCCCTTGTTTTTTGTGTTTTGTGTGTCAGTTTGTCTTTTTGTGTGATTAATGTTAGCTCTTTCACGAGCCTCGATCTTGTATACAAGGAAAAAAGAAAAAAAAAAAAAAAAAAAAAGAAGAAGAAGAAGAAGAAAAGAAGTGTTTATTTCACAGTTTACTGTTATAGAAATTACAACTAGCAAATGCTAGATATCGATTGAGGTGTTTATTTCACAGTTTACAGTTCTAAAAATTATAATTATCAAATGATTGATATAGATTGAGGTGTTTATTTCAGTTTACAGTTATAGAAATTACAATTATCAAATGATTGATATCGATTGAGGTGTTTATTTCACATTTTACAGTTATAGAAATTACAATTATCAAATGATAGATATAGATTGAGGTGTTTATTTCACAGTTTACAGTTATAGAAATTACAATTATCAAATGATAGATATAGATTGAGGTGTTTATTTCAGTTTACAGTTGAAGAAATTACAAATTTTCAAATACTAAGTATCGATTGAAGTGTTTATTTCACAGTTTACAGTTACAAAAATTACAATTATAAAATGATAGATAGAGATTGAGGTGTTTATTTCACAGTTTACAGTTACAGAAATTATAATTATCAAATGATAGATAGAGATTGAGGTGTTTATTTCACAGTTTACAGTTACAGAAATTATAATTATCAAATGCTAGATATCGATTGAGGTGTTTATTTCACAGATTACAGTTATATAAATTATATTTAACAAATGATAGATGTAGATTGAGGTGTTTATTTCACAGATTACAGTTATAGACATTATAATTATCAAATGATAGATATAGATTGAGGGGTTCATTTCACAGATTACGGTTATAGACATTATAATTATCAAACTAGAACGGGCACTCGGTAGAGCGCATACCTTCGCCGCAGCTACTGTTCTGTACTTGGCATGGGAGTGTAGGGAACAGAACAGTGAACAGTTTGGTGCTGACGATTTTGCGATTTTTGACCTTTTCGTGACCTTGACCTTGACCTTTGACCCGATTGCTCCCAAAATCTAATCAAATGTGTCCCGTATAATAACCAATCATCCCACCAAATTTCATGCAATTCGGTTGAATACTTTTTGAGTTATGCGAATAACATACACACACACACACACACAGACATACAAATAAATACACAGTGATCAAAACATAACCTTCCGCTTTTGCGAAGGTAATGATAGATATAGATTGAGGGGTTAATTTCACAGATTACGGTTACAGAAATTATAATTATCAAATGATAGATAGAGATTGAGGTGTTTATTTCACAGTTTACAGTTACATAAATTATAATTATCAAATGAAAGATGTAGATTGAGGTGTTTATTTCACAGCTTACAGTTATAGAAATTACAATTATCAAATGATAGATATCGATTGAGGTGTTTATTTCACAGTTTACAGTTATAGAGATTATAATTATCAAATGATAGATATCGTTTGAGGTTTTTCTCTTTCTAACGGACACTTTTACAGTTTCTTACGTACATTTCCATTTACAGACGCGTTCCGACGGTTCTTTGATTATTTTTTTTTCTTCCTGGTGTATCGGCTTCAATGTCCATCGGCACGTGAAATTTCAGCTTTCTACGTCACCTGGAAGGTACTGAACATCAATATCAGTCAGTGAGTGAGTGGTTTGAATGAGCTTTATATATTAGATGTTGAAGTTATAATTGGCGGATTGCATGGTGGAGAGGAAGGCAGAGCTTTTTAATATACTGTTCATTATACCTTCTTGTGAATGGCAATTTCCTCTTGGTGCATCATCCAAAGTAGTGAGCCTTCATTTAAGTGTTGAATGATATTGATATTTATTAACCCCTTCTTCACACAGTGATTGTTATTTATCTCCCACTTAAGATCATTGTAAATACTAGGGCGTGCCCGTACGTGGGTGCAAAAAAACATGCGTGCAAACAACAACAACAAAAAAAAACTTTGAAACCACGTGGCAGTAACGACCACAGAACCCCCCCCTCTATTTACATGAAATGGTTTGGTCCATTCGCAAAGCCAAAGCGAACGGCTTGCGAGTACGGTAGAACCCCCCCCTCTATTTACATGAAATGGTTTGGTCCATTCGCAAAGCCAAAGCGAACGGCTTGCGTTACGGTAACTACTTCTCCGATTAATATGAAACCTTGAAAAGGCACATCCTCGGGTCCCCAGCAATATACCTGGCAAGTTTCAAGTATATCGGACCGGTAGTTGTCGAGAAACAGCGGTCACAGACAAACACACACACACACACACACACAGACACACAGAGATTACTGGAATTATAGATAGATGTATTCCTAAAATTTTAAAAGTGACCATTTCATCTTCAGCATCATGAATAACGAAGGGTTGAATGAGAGTTTTGTTTTTCCAGAAATCAACAATAATTTCCTTTGTCTTTTTGACATTGAGTTCGAGATTGTTTAGATAACACCATTCAACTAGTTTTTCAACTTGTTTACGGTAATCACATTCATCACTGTTGAGAATCATGCCAGCTATGGTTGTGTCCTCTGTAAAATTCACCACTTGTGATCTATCAGACAATGAGAAACAATCATGAGTGAACAATGAATATGAAATCGTGGATAAATCACAGCCCCGATAAGTGCTCCGGTGTTCAGGGTTATTGGTTGAGAAATTTTCAAGCCCGTTTTGACCACCTGTGGTCTGTCTAAAAGAAAATCCAAAATCCAGTTGCAAATCGAACCATCGAGACCAAGTGCGTCGAGTTTTAAATAAAGTCTGAGGTGAAATGGTGTTGAACACAAAACTAAAATCTAAGAAAGGCAACTTAGCATAGGGGGATGTACGTTTATCTAGAATCTAGATGGTTTAACACGTGATGGAGAGCGAATGAAACAGCATCATCAACTGAAAGATTACACCGATAGACAAACTGATGAGGGTCAAGGGAAGCAGGAAGAAGAGATTGCAGGTACAGTAAATCTAGACGTTTGAAAGATTTCACAATGATGTATGCGAGTGTGACTGGTCGAAAATCATTCAGGTAACTCACTGAGGAACGCTTTTGCACAGGGATAATTATAGACTTTTCAATATGGAGAATTTTACAAAGCTGAAGTGACCAGTTGAAAAGTAAAGTTGGAATGTGTGACAGTTCATTAGAACAAGAACACAGTGGGCCAAGGCTGATATCATAAGGACCAGTCGCTTTCCTGACCCTTCAAGTCCATCAGAACGCACCGAGTGTCATTTTTGGAGATCACAAAAGCAGATATTT
Organism: Myxine glutinosa; assembly: GCF_964187855.1. Classification (NCBI taxonomy): domain Eukaryota; kingdom Metazoa; phylum Chordata; class Myxini; order Myxiniformes; family Myxinidae; genus Myxine; species Myxine glutinosa. The sequence continues at coordinate 221,915,295 of NC_136262.1, read as the reverse complement.
AATCCTGATTGGTCCTCATGTGACGTTTCATACCACCTAGGTGGGGTTGTCATAGCAATGGCATGCAGAATTGTGACGTGTGAATGAAGTTATGACATGAGCACGATTGTGGAAATTCGCATTTTCCAAGACAATAGTTTTCTTTTTTCTTTTTCTGGATACTATGTTGAGAGTCGTATGAGAGTTAACACACAGAACATATAGCAATGGAAGCAGGAGTCAAGAGGGGATGAGAGAGCGAAGCACAACAGTGGGGGACAGGGACATTGGGAGATCTGTGGGAGAGAAATGGCTGGGGCAGGGTACATGGGATAAACAAGATGGACACTACAATGACTTTCAGGAATGAAAACAAAATTTGAAGGAGAAAGATCATGATCATGGTCATTGAATTGTGTGCTCTTACCGAGCCTTTGCGAGGTGATCTTTTTGGCACTGATGGTGACGTCACAAGGTTTCTGATGGCATTTCATGTAAGATGATGGCTTCAGAGAGGAAGCACAGCCTTTGCCGTGGCGACCCGATATTCGATGCATGCAATGGACTGCACGGGATTGCAATCCTCGTCCACAACTGCAAGAACACTGCACACAGGCCACAGCATAAACAATGCTTCAACACCCAAACATAATAAACATGAACACCACAGTTTGTTCAGGAGAAGTTTGCCATATGCTACTGCTAAACCTGCAACATCAACCATATGGAATACGATGGGCGATGGCACCCCCATTCAAAATTAGTTATTGCTGAATATGGTTATAACCTTTGAGGTTAAGATATTGTGGAGCGTGCAAAAGTTGGAATATAATTGTTTTATTTCCATGATAGCAGTGTCACCGTGCTATTTCATTGTTCATCATAGTGCCTTTGTCTGTCTTTGTTGAATGTAATATGTGAACCAACCTCTGAAAACACATCCATTACCGTATCTTTGGAGAATAAGTACAAGGCCTGGAGTATAAGTTGAATTGACGAATTTCCCATTTTTCTTTCCTTCATTGATATACAAGTTGATTGGGAATACAGGACGAGTCCAGATCAACCATGGTAGTGAGCAAAACTTCGTCACTTAGAACATTGTTAATTCCTGTCCTCCCTGACACTGTCACAATGCATCGCTGCCCACAGTACTTCCAGGGCCATGCATGCTAATGAGCTGTTTTGTGCATATTATTTGAACTAATTTATTGTTATTCTGGATAAATTCCTGGATAAAATCTGGATAAATTCGAAAGGCCTTCTGGATAAATTCGGAATTTAAATACTTTTTCAACATCACCAGACTTCCTCTCTAGTCGTAGTCAACGTGTGGCCCTGAATGGGTTTCTCTCATCTCCCCTTCCTATTCAGGCTGGAGTTCCCCAAGGCAGTGTTCTGGGCCCTGTGCTTTTTCTGGTCTTCATTAATCATCTCTCTGACTCTTGAAAATCCTCTCTATCTCTTTGCTGATGACTCCACTCTCTGCCGCTCCATTCCTCATCCCTCAGATCGGCAGTCTGCAGCCTCACTCTCTGCAGACCTGGACTAAATCACAGACTGGTCAAACAAGTGGAACATGTCTTTCAATCCTGACAAATCCCACACTCTTACAATGTCTCTCAGAAAAGACCGACTGAACAACCCTCCCATCCACTTTCTGAATAATCCTCTCCAAGATGTTCTGTCACTCAAGCTTTTGGGTCTCACTATCTGCCATGATCTTTCCTGGGAAACCCACATTTCCAAGCTGGCCTCCAAAGCCAGTCGCCGACTGGGCATCCTCCGTCGTGCAAAGTCCTTCCTTGCCTCACCTGAGCTCCTCACCACATACAAGGCTTTCATCCGCACCTCAATGGAATACTGTTCTCCCCTCTGGGCTGGTGCTCCTGCCTCACACCTAGCTCGTTTTCACGCTGTTGAAACCAAAGCGTTCAGAATCATTGGAATCTCCCGCGATGAAGCTAACTCCGAGGGCCGATCACTCACTCACTCACCGCAGGCAGGTTGGTGGTCTTTCTGTCTTCTACCGACTCCTATCTAGCCTAGCTCCTTCAGCTCTATTTGTGTTCCCCCAAATATTCCTACAGCACACACAAGATCTGCCAGCAAACCACTTCTGGCGAAATTGCCAAAATCAAGACTCTCTGCTCACCCTCACTCCTTCATTCCTCTTTATTCCCACCTCTGGAACAAACTTCCTCACTCTCTTCAATCCCGCTCCTCTCTCCAGGTCTTTAAAACCGCTGTTCAGCATCATCGCTTATCTTCCCCCATCCAAAACCTTGATCTCTTCTACCCCCGTTAATTCGCCCCAGATACACTTTTTTTTTGAAATCCCGACTTCTTTCTTTCCTGGAAGTTCTAGCAGTGTTCATGTGTTTTATACCTCTGCCACCTCTCTTTAATAATAATAATAATAATAATAATAAAGGAGTCTTATATAGCCCCATCAAGCAGAGTAAACTACCCTCATGGCGCTTTACATTATCATGCGAACGCACACACACACACAAACATACACACACACAGACACACCTTCACTCTTGCCCTATTCCTCTCCCTCCCCATTCAAAACCCACAGATGTGTACTCCTCCTCCTCCTCCTCCTCCTCCTCCTCCCCTCCCTCCCCCGCACATGTACACAGACATACTCTCGATCTCTGTCCCACCTCAAACCAAAGGGAAAACAGGACTTAGACTTTGAAAGATTTGTGAAACAGATAGGTTTTGAGGGAGGTTTTAAAGGCAGGAAGAGAGTCAACATGTCGAACAGAGGAAGTTCCGTGTACACATCTTTATTCCGTGTACACATCCCCCCCCCCCCCCCACACCCACTCCAGCCCCCAGCCCTCTCCCTCCCACAGATCTCCCGATGTCCCTGTTCTCTGCTGTTGTACTTGTGTGCTTCCCTCTCTCTCCCAATTTTGTCTCCCGCTCCCTTTATCATATGTTTTGTGTGTCAGTTTTTTTTTTTTTGGGATTGATGTTAGCTCTTACACAAGCCTCGATCTTGTATACAAAAAACAAACAAAAAACAAACATAATAAATGTAGGATATTAAATACTGTCATGCCTTTTCTCCAACGGCCTCACCGCAGATCAAATTTATATCCATTACATGCTGCACACCACCTTGGACATGCTTGGGCTGTCTCGATGCATATCTCGACCTTGTGATACAGTCTGGCATCCCATGTTGCTCTCCAAACGATCTGCCTTTGGAATCCAAGGCCAACTCCACCCTTACGGACTTCCTGTAGTGTCGTAGCCAATGTGTGCCTCTGAACAGAATCCAGTCATCTCCTCTTCCTGTCAAGGCTGGAGTGTCCCAAGGCAGTGTTCTTGGCCCAGTCCTATTCCTGATCTTCATCAATGATCTCTCTGACTCTCCAGAAAATCCTCTTTATCTATTTACTGATGATGTTCAGTCAGGCTGGCAGCAGCCTCTTCCCTCTCTTGAGACATTTCAACAAATCCTGTACTTGTATAATACGTGGAATATGTATTTCAATCCTGACAAATCTCACACTCTCACTACCTCTCTCCAAAAGGACTCGATGTTAACCCCTCCCCAATCTATTTTCTTAGCAATCTTCTTGAGGAATTTCACTCACTCAACCTCCAGGGTCAGCCAGGATATTTCTATGGCAAACCATTTTCAAAGTTGGTCTCCAAAGGCAGTCTCCGACTGGGCATCCTGCGTCGTTCAAAGTGCTTCCTTGGAACGCCTGAACTCCTATTCACCTACAAGGCCTTAATCTGTAGATTGATGGAGTATTGCTCTCCCCTCGGGGATGTTGCCCATGCCTCACACCTTACTCAGCTTAATACCATGGAAACCAAGGCCTTCAAGATTACTGGAATATCCCACGATGAAGCTGAATCTTTGGGTCTATCACTTTCCCATTACAGATAGGTTTGTTGCCTCTCTGTCTTCTGTGCATTCTTTTTGGTCTTGCCCCCTCTGCTCTTTACGTGCTTTGTCCCTCTCGGTATTCTGCAGGGTGCACACAAGTGGGGGCAGGATCATGGTTTAGGATGTCAGCGATAACTCACTTGTTCAGGGTGCCAGCCAAAGCTCACTTACTCTTTGCAAAGGACACCATGGGATATTTAACGCCCACCAACGAATGCCAGCACACGAGATACCTGGTTTAATGTCAATCCGAAGAATGGCACAATAATCATGACTCATCCTGCATGTATTGGGTGTTGTGAAATTAGCAAATATATATATATATATATAGTCTACTTGAAGATAGCACACTAATGATTCACAGATTTGTACCGACAGCACTCACTTTAGACCACTTTCCCGTTCTCCATTCAAAGCATGATGAGTAGTCTTCACAATGAATCTCCTTAGGATGTTTGCCAATGGAGTGACAGATGCCCAGAGGGTTTTTGCAGGTCACAGTTCGCACGCGAATGCCTTTCCCACAATGAGTAGAACACTGAAGGGGCATGTGGAATGGGGCATGGATAATGCAGACAGTCACAAAGTGAATAATATGGCAAACATTTATATCCATTACGAAAAAAGGATTGCACAACCGAAGAAGAAGAATGTAAAGTATATACAAGGAGTTAAAAATGGTTTCCCTCCTGTCATGAGAGCATGGTCCTGTGCCAGATAAGCTCAGCACAGATGTTAGTCCTTTTTAACTAGTTTCTAGACAATGCCACAAATATTTTCCAAAACGATGAGGGTCTTGATACCATTGAGAGAGAAGTCATGTTTTTTTTGCCTCTGAAAGTTTTTGAAAAGGCAAAAAGTTATGACTTCGGTATTAATTTTTTTTAAATAGGAGTAAGGCTCGTGAAGGAGCGCAACAACAGAGAGGGCAACAGGTTGGCAGATCGACAAAGGGGCGGAAGGGAACAGGCATACAAATAATGCATAAAGACATTAGAGTATGGGCCTCGATTCACGAGCCTCGATTCAGTATACAAAAAAAAAAAAAAAAATGGATGAGAATTAGGGGTTAGGGATATAATAAATAATGTGGAATGATATCTTTGATCCAGATGCATCGTTTCCAGCCAAGAAATTCAGCAGTGATAGCCAAGACATACAGCATTAACCAAGTTTGTCTACCTGACTGTCTACCAATGGTGTTGTTGTTTCGTATGCAGCCTGAGGCTGCTGGTTGCATCATTTTCTGCAATTACAACTGTGCCGCTGATGCAGTGCCCCTGTTACCAGTAAGCTGGGACTCATTTTGCCGACCTCGGAAGGACGACGGCTTCAGTCAATCCACCTGGTGTTATTTCAACAGCACGACAGGAGTCCAGACTCAAGACCCAAAGATCCTAAGTCAGCCACCTTAACCGTTAACCCAACACCAGAATACTACCAATCCTTACAGCTGACTGACTTTATAAACCAACCAGTTAAAACTTCATTTAAAAAGCATAATTCTAAATATAAAGAATTATTCAGATATCCCTGATGCTGAACCCATCTGTCCTGACAATAAATGTCAGACATAATTTTAACATACATGGGGGATTGTAAACCTTCTCAGAAAGACGAACAATCTTCCAAGAAAATCCATGGTATTCCTTGGAACTTTTATTTCACCAAAACATCTCAAACAAGAAGGGCACTCGGTAGAGCGCATACCTCCGCTGGGCTGAACAGTTTAGGTTTTCTATTCCACTGATAGGCCGGATCTGGATTCTGACCTGAACCTAAATCTAATCGGCTTGTTCTCGTCACCTAACTAACTCATCCCCCTGGTTTTGGCAATTCGTCCATAACTTTTTGAGATCTCATGATATACTGTATATCGTTTTTAGCCCTATCTCTCAATGGTGAAGAATCGCTTAAAAAATGATCGGATCCGGATCTGGATCTTTAGGAAATGTAATCATTTCTTCCTTGTCACACACCCAACCTCTCAACCAAGTTTCGTCCAAATCTGTACACACCTTTTAGAGATATCCCGTCCAAAAAACAGACACACACATACACACAGACAAACAAACAAACAGAGGTGAAAACAAAACCCCCATACACCTTCAGTGGTGTAGGTAAAGACATATTTTTTTTATACTTTGGCTGAGGCTCGTAATAGAGCTGACGCACACACACACACACACACACACACACACACACACACACACACACACACACACACACACACACACACACACACACACACGAAAAACACTCAACACAGCCATTGAGCTTGGTGGAAGTGCGTCGTTACTACCGTCACTTCCTGGGATACTCTGGATAACAATGGCGTCGCTTTTCTCACCATACTCAGCAGAGCATTTCCTCGAGAAGAATTTCCTCCTCCCTCTGGATGCCAACCGAAGAAGATTGTCCATGCTCTATCATTTTCAAGAAAGGAAGGAGCACGTACCATTTTTAAAGTCTTTGGTATGACCTGAACTGGTCCAAACTGGATGGGTGTTTTTTAGGAGACACCAAATCTTTACTGAATGGTCGTTGGCTACCTAGAGGAGCTCATCCACCCTTTACCAAGTGGTGTTTTGTGGTCCTGGCAGGATGTCAGTCACCCTCCCCACTAGCAAAGCCATTGAAGTGTGTCGGTTTAGTCGCCGACCTACAAGGGCTTCATCCGCAGCTTGATGAAATACTGGTCTTCATTCTGGGCTGGCATCCCTGCCTCACACCTTGCCTAGCTTGACACTGAAGAATGCATGGACATCAAGATTATTGGAATGCTTGTGATGAAGCTGTCTATGGATCTATCACAAGGCCATTTCAGACAGGTCGGTGGTCTCTGTCTTCTTCTGCCTCCTTTATGGTTCTGCAACCTCTGCCCTGTATGTGCTTTTTGGTCATCGTCGCTCCCCCCCCCCTCCCCCTCCCCCTCCTTCTCCCACCCCAGGTTTCTGTGGTGTGCAAGTGGTCCACCAGCAACATCAGTCTCATGAAACTCCCAAAATCCTGAATCCCTGCTCACCTCAACTGATTCGTTCTTCTTTTTCTCCCTGAGGAACCAACTTCATATTCTTTTCAATCTCAATCTTCCCTCACGGTCTTTAAGACAGCTGTTCACCACCATCTCAGATCATCCTCCATCCAAAACCATGATCTTTTATACCTCTGTTAAAGCACCCCACTCTATACACTTTAAATTTCCAGTTTTTCCTTCCTGAGAGATTGCTTCTGTATTCCATGTTATCCACCACCTGCATACTCACATATCCCGTCATTCTTACCCATATTCCTCATCATCCGTCTCCATATATTTTATCCCTCAGCCCTGCTGTTGCTGTTTACTCCTTCTCCTCCTGCTGTTCCTCTCGTTATGTTGCGTCCTGATCTGTTCTGTGTTCTAGCTCTTCCACGAGCCTCGACTCTGTATCCAAAAAAGGCATAATTTTTGGATTATTTGGAAGTAATTTTTGAGTAACCAAATTATAAATGATGACAACAATTTCGAAATTATGCTGGAAATCAATCATTTACTGGGGGGAAAGAGGGGCTGAGCAGGTTAGCCTTGAAGTAAGTGCACATCTGCCTCAAAACTGTTGAGCCTGGTTTTGAATCTTGGCCCAGCTATCCAGCTATAAATTGTCATTCTGGTGATCTCATGGTGTTGCACTCACAAAAATACAAGACCTGCAAGTGTTTGTTTATTAATTTTTAATATATTTGTTGATATAGAGAGTAAGAAAAGGAAAGTAAAGTGAAGAGCAAAAGTCGAGTAAAGTGAAAGTAAAGAGCGCTCGCTCTACATTGATAAAGCAGTAAAAAGACACCTGTGACCAAGGGGTGGCTTCCCATGCAGTAACACAATCACGTCCTTTGCAGCCATGCACAGTGGTCGGCCGTGGTTGGGGACAGCGTTCATCACGGGTGCGCACAAAATCGCCGCTAGGAAGCTGTAGCTGGCACGTAGCTGAGCGCCTCTGCTCTCCCTTTCCACACGACCGAGAGCAAGGTGACCATTCGGACAACTTCCACCTTCAGGAATGAGTGAGACAAGCGATGAGAAAACAAATTTGTGACACCTTTACGTTTCTATTTTTGCCTCCACGTGCTGGTGAGGTTTCTGCACCATCTCGACAAAAGATTCAATTGATATGAGAGGTCAATGGACCATATTATTATATTTTCCTATAAATTTTACCAAAGCGAAGAGTTCATCAAAAAAAGTGGAGTTTTCTCTTTATATTTCTCCTTCTCCAATCGAGTTTTGAAGAGGCAAAACATATACTGAACTATCATCAATATTCATTCAAGTTGATAATGATGTAGAGATAGTTATGGACTAGAGAAAACAAAAGGGATTTTATAAAATTGGGCTTGTAGGGATTCAAATAAATAGTTTGAAACTTTTATTGGAGATGTTCCTCACTTGACTTCAAGGACTTCTCAAGAGGAGAGTAGTTGTGTTTGTAGGCTACAATTCTTGATTGGGCGAATGGGTTAGCTTAGAGGTAGTGCACTCACGATTGTGCATCTCACCCAACTATAACCTGTCATTTTGGTGCTTCGCATACAGGGCATTTCGGCTGTATTGCTGTTCCCATTAATGGAGGAATGTTAATCTGAGTGTCATATCTCCTTCCATGTTCATGATTTGTTGTGTGTGAGTTGATAAACTGCAAACTAAGTATGGTCCAAGATGGAATTATGAATCACGGCACATTTGTATTACTAATACACCCACTTCCTACAGGAGTGGCAGGAAGGGTCATGTTATTGTCTTATTTTGGGCATATAGATTACAGTAGATCTAGGCTCGAGGCTGTTCGTCGGCGGTGGATACAATAAGCATAGAATGCCTAAAGGATGTCGGCATTCCTCCAGATTTCTTTCAGTTTAGTGTGAAACAGCAGTAGCGACTGTTTGAAAAGGTAATCATAGGTGTGTTTGTGGTTTATAAGGTTTTTTATTTTATTTTTTACTTCTGGTAGGCTTAACGCCACGATACGCCACTGTGAACCATTTATACACCTTAACATGACATTTGTCCAAGGAGGAAAAACCCTTTGGGTGGAGGAGATATTATTAGTACTAATATTGTTTTGTAATAACATTAATATTATGCTAATATCAAAAATGTTGTTATTGCTTTTGTTATTAGAAGCGACTTTGGAAAAATGCCATGATTAGCTATCTTAATATGGATTTCACCCAAGGTGGAAAACCCCATTTGGAAAAGGGGATGGGTTGTGGGATTAAGTTGACACAAACTCCATTGTGTGACTGTCAGTCCTCTTGTCAAGTTCGGCTGAATCATTACCCTATAAATACAAATAACTTTGTGTGTTTGTGTCTCACCGTTCCCTCACTGTAACTTTATTGACTTGGCACCCCCTGTCATTTAGCTCTTCCATGAGCTGGATAATTCTGCTAGAAAATCATTTCTTCCAGTCATTTTATTATCCCCCGTTGGACTTAGTCCAAAACAGGGGCTTATGGATTGGGTCTCGTCCATCCACCCGTGCGTGCGACCGCAACCATATCTCGGAGATGTATGGACCGATTTTGTTAATACTTGGTACAGAGACAATATATGATGGTATACATATACACATCATTTTGTTTCGTGGTGTAATCAAAGATGGCTGACTGGAGGCCATTTTCTTTGTAAAAAAACAAAAACAAAACCGATGTAGAATATGTCCAACTATTTCTCGGGCATGCATTCACGGATGTTGTTCAAACTTGGCACACAGATAATGAATGATGGGTTACATATGCATGTCATTTATTTTCGAGAGCAGATCCAAGATGGCCAACTGGCAGCCATTTTGGTACTTAAACATATCCTCAACCATCTCTCGACATGCATGGACCGATTTTGTTCAAACATAGCACAAAGACAATACATGAGAGTATACATATGCAGAAAATGGTGTTTTGTAATCTTACCAAAGATGGCCGACTGACGGCCTTTAACTCTGAACAGGAAAATTACTAAAACCACAGGGACTATGACATTTTATGTCTTTTTCTTCTTGTTCATTTCAGCTTTATATGATTGAATCCATGTTGTTTTTATCCTGTGCATGACAAAATGTCAGTCGTTCCTCAGGCTGCAAATAATGCTTCAGCGATACTGCATATTTGGCAGTGAACAAGTTGGTGGATCTGAACATATTATATATTCGTATTTTTACATCAGATATGTATTAAAAGGAAAGGGAAAGCATGTATGATTCTGCATTTAACCAATAATTATAAGAATACATGTGTGGTGTGGATGTTGTGGCTGATGAGGTAAGCACCTGCACTGGCACGGGTGCAGAGAGCAAAGGCGCCGGTGTACTTGCGGACGTGCCACATGCGCACAGTCCTCATCAGGAACAGTGGAACGTGTGTGATTTATCAGGCGGTTGCAAGACAAAATGCTTCGTACCTCCCCTTGAGGAATGAAAGAAAATTAAGAACATCATCCATATTTGAGAACATTAGAGAACAAGACAGTTTACCCGTAAATTATATTTTCTTCAGAACATCTCCATACAATCGTTTCACAAGCAGTAAACCAATTATGTCTCTCCAGGAAGATACGTGCAACAGGAGTTAATGAACAGTAAAATGTGAAGCATTGCCAATGGGACTGGGTAGGGAAATAGAATGGTCAACATGGGCTTTGAATATCATATAAAACATTAAATTAAGAAGCATGTAAAAAGGAGTTTGAAGTCGGAGAAAAATAAATAAATGGAAGGAATAAAATCAAATAAATGAAAATAAATGCAATGGAAGAGAAGCATCATCAATCCAGGACCTTTGATCTATTGACATCATGTCGATAGCTAGGTGCGATAAAACGTGGGTCGGAAGGATGAAAGACTCACCTCCACCACAATGTGTGGTGCAGTTCTCCCATCCCACGTGGGTCCACATATAGTGTGGCCTGAGTGAGTGTTCCTGTTGTTCCAACCACCAGCTGCTGTTCATAGGAAGTGTGTACTCATAGTGAAGCCTCAGGTTGTGGTCATGGTAAAGTAGGATCTTGGAAAGGATGGAGGCCAAAAAAGAAACAATAAAGATGTGATAACTGAAAAAGAGTGGTGTGATAAATGAATTTAAAGCTTTGGGTTAAAAATTCATAAATGGCATGTTTTGTGAATAGAAAAAGAAAAAGAAGTTTGATATAATTAATGGATTACAGAACCTTTCTTGTGCCTAGATTTTTTTTTTCATTGTTGTATTGGCTTTGTGTACCAAAGTATAGGGCTGCCATGATAGCCTTGAGGTATGCACACTCGCCTCAGCTATCTCACCTGGGTTCGAATCTTGGCCTAGCTATAAACTGCCATCCTGGTGCTCCACATGCACGAAGATTCATCAATGTGTGTGATGTCTTATGGATGAGTGACGTTAAAGATCCCGTGGTATTGTTTAATGCAATGTACAAAAAAATACTGCAATGTAAAGTCTCTGGCAACTGGTTGCATCATCTTTCAGGAGCATGGCTGTGTTTCTGGTACAATGCACCTTGAAGGTTATGGCAGGGATTTGGCAGAGCTGGACATAACTCACCAACACGTTATGGAAAGACAATATGGGGGGGGGGGGGAAATCGGGAATCTTTCATTTCATCCAGATAATGGGTGTAATGGAGTTCCACAGCTTAACGTCCATCCGATGGTTGGCACGCTCACTGATACAACGACCTACTTGCAAAACATAAAGATTCTTCGAGTGCTATCAAATATACTGCATTACTTCCATGGTACTGCATCATAGTGCAAATGTATAAATGACACCACACCCAGGAGAAAGGAAGTTAAAGAACAAATACAAAGTATATGAGAAGAAAGATTGTTACACAAACGTACAACACAAACAACCCCAAAGTTACATTTTGTCTGCTTTGTCACAATGAAACTGAAACAACAATGTAAAATTACATTAATTATAGTTGTATACAATATACGCCGATAGCTAACCAGACGGACTAGATCAAATCAGGTCCCTATCCCACCTGTGCATTCCACCAACCTTCAGTATGCACTTGTATTACTTTTGCCTCGAAATGCCAATAGTTTTAGCGTTTGAACTTTCAATTCATTATTTCTGCCCCAATCACAGATGGCTCTTGCATACCAAGAATTGTCTGGTTGAAATACCACTGTTTCATTTCCAGGACAAGAGACATTTGCTGTGATGTGGTCATGTGGAATAAGTGTTTTTTTTTTTACAAAAGAAGAGCAAGGTTATGCAGAACAAGTTAAGGTGATCGTGAAGGAGTGTGGTGAATACTTCACGAAAAGAGTGGGGATGGAAAGGTGAAATCTGTAAGATGGAGAAGGAGAAGGAGCGGGACGAGACAACATGCGCTTGCTGGGGATATGTGGTAAGGAGGAATTTATTTATTTGTTTTTGTATTTTTTTATATTTAAGACATTAAACTTTGGGTATAAAGTTGGGAGGAAATTGAGGGAGAAAGTAAGGGGTGAAAAAACAGAAAAAGACTGAAGGTAGTACAGAGAATGGAAAATCATGGACACAATGACTAAAGAGGGAGCTGCGGGTACACCTCAAAAAACCTAGTACGAAAAGTCCGACGAATACTCACAAATTTGCACGAATTTTAAACAAAACCGAACTAGAAGGACACAGTAAACACAGACACAGCAAAATAAATATTAGATAATTGACAAAACGACAAAGAAACCATGTTATTATATCCCTCTCCCATAACTATATATATATATATATACATATATATATATATATATATATATATATATATATATATATATATATATATATATATATATATATATATATATATATATATATATATATACACATACACATATATACATATATACATATATACATACATATACATATATACATACATACATATACATACAGTGAAACCTTGACTTACGAGTTTAATTCGTTCTGTGACCGAGCTCGTAACTCAATTTGCTCGTTTCTCAAATTAAATTTCCCCATTAAAATGCATTGAAATGCTATTAATCCGTTCCAGCCCGCCAAAAACCACACCAATTTTTTTTTAAATATACAGTATATATAAAAATATCTCGCGCTTTATATTTCACCTGTATGCAGCATACAAGTTGGCAGGATGGCCTGGACTGGAGGTACGCACACTTGACTCTAAACTGTCCAGCCTGGGTTTGAATCCCGACCCAGCTTTTACCTGTCATGGGTGAATCACAGGCAGGGTGATTCATCAATGTGTGTACCGCTAAACTGGGCGCCCCGTTTGCGTCCCATTAGTTGTTGCATGTTAAGGATCTCACCGTGTTTTCCACAAAGAGAAGGCGAGCTATCGCCGGCACTCTGAACAAGTTGTGGCCTGGCATGCTCTTCTCCTCTGCCGTTATATACGTCCTCCTCGGCATCTTTTTCCAGAAGAGCCCTGTCTCGTCACAGTTGAAGATTTGCTGGGGAATGTATCGTTCGGCTTCTATCAGTTCGGCAAAAGTTATAATAAAATCTTCAGCTGCCTTCACATCCGCCTCACCAAGTCGACAACACGCACACCTCGCTCATGTTTTTCGACGATTGCGTGTTTTATATCCAAGCACATCATCCTCTTCTTCTTCTTCTCAGTACTGCCCTTGGCACTCAATTTCTTAGGACCCATGGTTAAAACTAAGAAATTTTCCAGAATAACCAAAATGCGAAAACAAAGCAGCAGCGATATACGGCAGAGATGCTTGCACGGCAAGATAACCACGTGACCTGAACCCATCTGGTGGCGGGTGGCGTAAGCTCCAAAATAACCAAAATGCGAAAACAAAGCAGCAGCGATATACGGCAGAGATGCTTGCACGGCAAGATAACCACGTGACCGGAACCCACCTAGTGGCGGGTGGCGTAAGCTCGTATCTCAGATCTCGGCTCGCATCTCAAAGCAATAAACCGCCCGAGCGACGGCTCGTATCTCGGAAAACTCGTAAGTTGGTGCACTCGTAAGTCAAGGTTTCACTATATATATATATATTGTGGGGGCCTGGTGTTGAGAGGCCCCATTACTAGTGGGGCCAGAGCCTGGTGTTGGGCTAGCGGCTAGGGTGCCAGCTTAGGATCCAAGGATCCTGTGTTCGAATCCCGATCGATCGCTGAATTAACGCCAGGGGGGTTGACTCAGCCTGTCATCCTTCCGAGGTCGTGCAAATTGAGTACCAGTTCACTGGTAATTCCCTGTGTGTCGTAAAAAGGCGACAAACAGGGTTGGCGGCAGGAAGGGCATCCGGCCGTAAAACATTGCTTCAAAAAGGGGACCAAAAAAACAACAACTACCGCGGTCCCCGAAAAAGGCCAACCCCCGCTTGCGGGGAAAAATGGCCTCTAAAGGTTGTTTTTTTTTTTTGTTTGTTTTTTAGTGGGGCCACCTTGGGTTCCCACGGGCATGGACGTGTGTGACATTTGGACATCTTCATTTAGTTGCTGCACATTCAGTTTTACAAAATGGTTACTGGCAATTTATCAGATGCACAAATGATGTAATCTACACAATGTATTTACTCCTGAATGCATGTGCGTGCAAATGGGAAATAGTTTGAAATGTGTCATTACATCTCATGTAAAATGTGACTTCAAGAGCTCAAATCCTCTCACTCACACTCACTCACTCACTCACTCACTCACTCACTCACTCACACTCACTCACTCACTCACTCACTCACTCTTTCTTTCTATATATATATACTAGGGCATGCCCGTACTATATACATATATATCTAAAATTATATCCCCCCCCCTCTATTTACATGAAATGGTTTGGTCCAAAGCGAACGGCTTGCGAGTACGGTGACAATCCCCCCCCTCTATTTACATGAAATGGTTTGGTCCAAAGCGAACGGCTTGCGAGTACGGTGACAATCCCCCCCCCCCTCTATTTACATGAAATGGTTTGGTCCAAAGCGAACGGCTTGCGGAGTTTGGTAAAGAAATCGCCATAGCGTGCACAAACGCGCAGGAAAGCGAAAGAATCGCAAATTAGTTTTAATTAGTTTTAAAACATAGTTTAACGCCAACATAGTTTGCCAACGTGAAATAAATGAATACGCTCTCAAATGTGCCGTCCGAGGCAGAGTCTGTTCGCCACGTTCGGCACACGTGATAACTCGCTGCTCTCTGATTGGTTGAATCGTTTTTTGGACATAGCTCGGTAACTACTTGTCCGATTAATATGAAACCTTGAAAAGGCACATCCTCGGGTCCCCAGCAATATACCTGGCAAGTTTCAAGTATATCGGACCCGTGGTTGTCGAGAAACAGCGGTCACAGACAAACACACAGACATACACACATACACACACACAGAGATTACTGGAATTATATATACTAGGGCATTGCCCGTACTATATCTATATCTAAAATTATATCCCCCCCCTCTATTTACATGAAATGGTTTGGTCCAAAGCGAACGGCTTGCGAGTACGGTGACAATCCCCCCCCTCTATTTACATGAAATGGTTTGGTCCAAAGCGAACGGCTTCCGGAGTTTGGTAAAGAAATCGCCATCGCGTGCACAAACGCGCAGGAAAGCGAATGAATCGCAAATTCGTTTTTATTAGTTTTAAAACATAGTTTAACGCCAACATAGTTTGCAAACGTGAAATAAATGAATACGCTCTCAAATGTGCCATCCGAGGCAGAGTGTGTCCGCCACGTTCGGCACACGCGCTAGTTCGCTGCTCTCTGATTGGTTGAATCGTTTTTTGGACATAGCTCGGTAAGTAATTGTCCGATTAATATGAAACCTTGAAAAGGCACATCCTCGGGTCCCCAGCAATATACCTGGCAAGTTAAAAGTATATCGGACCCGTGGTTGTCGAGAAACAGCGGTCACAGACAAACAAACGTACAAACGTACAGAGATTACTGGAATTATAGATATATATATATATATATATATATATATATATATATATATATATAGATATATATATATATATTGTTGCGGATATGAGGATTGCATTTTTTTTGATTGTGTGTATTGTATTGTGGTAAATTGTTGTGTAACATTGTTTGGATATGGCCCCTCCAGCCTCCAGAGTTGTGTAAAGGTAAAAAGGGCGTCCCGGTAGTTATTCCATGAAACACCACATTGCAGGACCCGATAAAACCCTTGTTCAGTAGCTTATATCTTATTATGTGTTTTAGAGTAAGGCCTTGTCTTCCATTAGAATAATACTCCATTGCACCGAATCAATTAAGAATAGCTCCCCTTCAATAATTCCATTTCCCAGCCAAACTCTCCATCTGTGGGTAAAGCAGTTCACAAGCGTGGGGTGCACGCCCTCTCAATTCGCTGCTATAGTGAATATGTGCTCTGTGCTCTGTGCTCTGTTTGAACAGGAGGGGCGGGGTCGCCAGGGAGAGGCAAGCCCAGGGCGCGCCACGAAGGGCGGGGCTGTGCAGCCCCATGCCCAAATAAGGAAACAAGCCCGTGGCTCGCCACGAGGGGCGTGCCGTCATCGCGATGCCCAAATAAGGAGACAAGCCCGTGGGATTACCATACAAGGTCACGAAACAGAGCACGGGGGAGGAGGGCGGTACCGAAACCGAAGGGGGCGTGTCAGACCCATGCTGACGGTATGAGAGAAGGGTGCGACGATCGCTGGGACAAGCTACACGAGGGATATGGCAGATGAGTCCAGGTGCGTAAGAGGGTTGGCAGTCCACCGGGAGAGAGTTCAGAGTTGCACCGGAGCTACGTGGAGAGGTACACGCAAAAGAAAGGGTCCAAGAGAAAGCAGAGGAACTTTTACAAGCGACCCAAAGAGATACGGCAGATGAGTCCAGCCCCGTTTCAACCAGCCGCGTGAAGCCCTGACGGGGCAGCGAGTGACCCTGCCGGCGTGCGCTGTAAAGCCGAATACCAGGAGCTGCCGGCGTGCGCTGTAAAGCGGATTACAAGGAGCTGCCGGCTCCCTGCTTCCCGCCCGGAGTGGACCTGCTCGCTGTGCCCTGTGATCCCACCTGCTCATCCTTTCCAGCCATTCCTGCCTGCAAGTTCCCCATTTGCGTACGTGAGTTTGTTTTGTTCGTGCTCTATAAACGTTCGTGCGTTCGTTCGTTTGTGCATTTCATTCTATAAACGGAAACTTTCATCGGATTTTATTCCGGTTTTTTTTCAACCGAGTCTAAAACCATGTTAGCAACTGTGAAAAATGAAATGATATATCGAATTAGAGTTGAAATAAAACTGTAAGAGAGAGCAAGACACCACAGGCCTAACTAAACAGGCCTCAAAGCTATGCGAGTTAATATAATGGTGGATATTTGTTTTTGAAGCCTCTCCCAGAATGGGTGGAGCTACTCTCTCAATGGAGTAAGCCACACCCCCGGACAGACAGACAGACAGACAGACAGAATCACCTACGGCCAATATAACATAGATGCCATATTAGCATCCATGCCATAACCATATTATTATATTATGCCATATTAGCATCCATGCCATAACCATATTATTATATTATGCCATATTACCATCCATGCCATAACCATATTTTTATATTATGCCATATTACCATCCATGCCATAACCATATTATTATATTATGCCATATTACCATCCATGCCATTCACCATATTATTTCTTGACATTAACCATATTATATTATGCCATATTACCATCCATGCCATTCATCATATTATATCTTGCCATTAACGATATTATTATATTATGCCATATTACCATCCATGCCATTCACCATATTATAGCTTGCCATTAACCATATTATTATTATTATTATTATTATTATATAATGCCATATTACCATCCATGCCATTAACCATATTATTTCTTGCCATTAACCATATTATTATATCCCTCTGCCACTATTGTAAAATATTATAAAACCATGTGTTTCACTTTGTCATTATGGGGTATGTTGTGTCGATCAGTGAAAACAAATCTCAATTTAACCCATTTTATATTCAGGCTGTAACACAACAAAATGGGGAAAATGTCATGGGGTGTGAATACTTTCTGAAAGAACTATATATAGTATGGTTATGACAGCAGGTGGCCTAGCCTTCTGCTTATAGGGGCAGAAGGTTAGCTTTGTGGTAATGTTAATTTATCAGTTGTATTGTTGTCATTTAAATCTCATTAAACTTGGAAGTGACAAAGTGTCATTCTGGTACGATGCCACCAGGAGATGCTATCTCATGGCAATTATTGTCCTGCTCAGGAAACATTAAGTTGCATTGAATTGGAATCTCATGTGCATTTACTTGTGACCATTAATCCTTGATAGGTGTACCTCTGGGTATACCCATCTACGCAGAATGGGTATACCCAGGGTTATACCCATCTCGAGTTAAGGATTTGAGAGACATTAAAAAATATTTCACAAGAATAACTTCTAAGGCCTCCACGATAGCCAAATAAGCCCTGCCTATTGTAAATTAAACTAACAGGTGACTGGTCAAGGTGACTGGTTTAGATTCACAAAATGTAAGAATTAACTACGTGGGATAATAAACTCTATAAATGAAAGCAAATCAGATGTGATACAGCATCTGAGTGTGGTCAACACAATAACCCTTTTCTGAGTCCGTGTTTCCTTGTAGAAAATTATTCGATTATATAGTCTATTGATGTCCTTGGCAATCATTTTTTAAAAGTATGCTGATGTATCCTCATGTCTGTGTCCTGCTTTTGATTTGTATGCAGCATATTCCCTCCACAAGCCTTCGATCACTGTGGTACAAAAACAAAATAATGTTATGTTTGTAGGGGTAGGTGATGAATTACCATAATGGAAATACAACGGTGTAGGGTAGCATGGACCGCGTGTGAGTAGAAAGCCAATCTCGATGTATTTAAGTCATGAGTAGGAAAACTGTGAGCTTAAGATTGTTTATATGTCTTCACACGGGGGGGGGGGGGGGGGATGGAGCTTTTGGTAACTAAGTAGGGTTAAGATTAGTTCTCCCCAGTATGTGATTTCCCCTATGTTCTTACAATTATAACAAGCTTCCATGTCCATAAAAGCCCACATCCATACCACAACAATAACAATGAGCACTCCATTAAACCACAACTACCGGCATAAATTCTGACAGTACCCGGACATTACGATCTACAATTAACCCCGCCCCACCAACTGACTGAGGAAAAAGGCCCCGCCCAGTCGAGGCGGAGAATTGGTGGGCGGTCAAGAGGGCAATGAGGCCCCACCCCTGGAGTGCATAATTGGGCGCGGTGACATCATCGAGAGACTTCGAGAATGGAGGAGGAAGAATCTGTCTCTGGTGCTGGCTTCGTGGTGGACGGACGCTGTTGTCTCTGGCTCTTGGCTGTGGCTGGCTCGTGTGCGCCTTTTGGTGAAGAGAACATTTCGGAGCATTGTGGAGCCTTTGCCACATTGAAGGAGGGGTGTTTGACTCGGTGCTCTTCGGGGGAGCTGAGGACCATGTTGTGCTGGCTGGCCTGGGATCGAGCGGGAGACGTTTGGCTGCCTGCTGCACGGCCCGCAATGCTGGCGCGATTGGCCGGTGCCATTGTTTGGGCGCTTGGACGCGCGGTCCTCTCGTCGATTGACCCCCACCAAAGTGCTCGTCGAGACCAGAGCTGAGTGCCAGCAAAAATGGGGGATTTTCTTTTCTTTTCTTTAATAATTCCACTGTCTGTTTTCGTGTCTGATTGGAGATGTCTCAAGTTAGGATATTAGGTTTTATCTCACCGTTCATTTTTGGTTCTTTGATTTACTTCATTAAATTCCTTACTGTGCATTTTCTTTGTTGCATCTTGTTTGCACGGTGTTGGGTCCGAGGATAAACCCGTGTGGCTTTCGTCCGAGCAAGTAAGCATTTTGGTCCCGTCCCGTGCCAAAAAGTACCGCCAATTTTCGGCTGTAAGACCGACCGGCTATCCGTCCAAGGCTGGTCTTCATCAGCCACGGACTTGACAATATGTAACCTGCAATTGCGTGCACAATTAACGCAAGTTGGGCAACATCTGTTTTGTAAATGTGATTTTACTGCTCTATAAGATAAGGCTAGACCTCTCAAAAGTTTTTGATAATGCTTTGTGAGAGTCTCATTAAAAACGTTTACTACCAAAGCTACACTCAATTTGGATGCCAATATTTTTCCTTCATTTTCCACAACCTTTTCAGTGATTGTCAGCTTTATGGTGCTTCTTTACAATTAAAGATTTGGGGCTAAAGGATAGTTCAGTAGATACTTTACCGATGAGCTGTCTTGTCTGGGTTTGATTCCCAGTCCAACAATAGCCGACTATTTTTGTGCCCTTCCTCAGGGGACTTCATGCCTGTCTCATGTTTTCTCTAGAACATGAAATACCCTTCCAAAAAGAGTAGACCATTGTGTGCTGCTGCCCTGGTGAAATTATAAATTCTTGCCTTTATATAAAGAGCACTGCATCAGCCAAGCTGGATGAACCCAGAGATCATTCAAACCAGCAGTCATGAATCAGCAGATATTAGTATTCATTCTCTTGGGAACAACAATGTGCTTGCAATCCTAATGGAATACCAAGCACTTTACATGTAGCTTCAGACAGAGACAATACTTCTGGCTAACAGCAAGTGGCCTGACAGAATTAAAAATCATTTTAACTTTTATACAAAGTATGTTGAGCGTTTAATGTATATTATAACGTCTTTGATCTTCTCATGTGATTTTTGTTTTCAAAGATCTTTAGATAAATATGAAACAAAACAAAAAGGTACTGCCTAAAATAATGAAACACTAGAACAAAATTGATGATGACGTCGCAAGTCTCCACGCTTCCCATCCAAAGCAAAGTTGAAAAATGGCAAAAAGTTCCATCAGGAAATGACCCAATATCAAATTTTGAGTAAAAATATTTTTTCCCTGCTTTGACCCCTGTGACCTTAACTCCCCACCCCATGGGGCATGAACTGGAGTTCAAATCCAAATAAATCGGGACATATTTCATGTGTCCCCAATGTTTATTACATTATACAAAGTTTCTTTGAAAATGTGGGTATGTACTTTTTTGATATTTGACCTTTTGACCTCAACCCAAGGGGCAGTGCCAAAATGATACAGCCCTTGCACCTTCGTGCCATGTGGAGATCACAACTACCAAGTTTGGTGAATTTCTGCACAATCGTTTAGGCGGGGGTAGCAATACAGACAGACGGATGAACAGACGGACAGACAGACAGCCAATTACAATAACCCCCATTTCTTTCAAAAAATGTGGGGATAATAACATTACTGAGATCCTAAATTTCAGCTGCTATTGAGTTTTCCGTACTTCACTAAACTCTTTCAAAGTGACGCAGAGCCAACACAGGAATCGGAGTGTAACGGAAACATCAGTAGGCATCATTTTTGTCCAATGCCCACAAATTGAAGGAAAATAAATAGTTGGAAGAACCAAGAAAAGTCAGTGCTGAGACGTGTTAATTTCCCTGGCTGTAACTGTCATGGTTGTCAGATTAAGAACACAACGCTGAAAGGCGGAACAGCTGCTCCGCGTCCCAAAAGCAAATCCTTTTTCGAGTCAAATCAAACCCTATACATTTTCACGAACTTTATATGATGTTCATAAATTCCTCTGGCTCACTGTCAAAAGGTCTGTTGAAGATGACGGTTCGTAAGTGCATGAAACATCCATACAGTAATATAACAATATATAAATACACGAAACCGATTGCCTGTGTTATTGTCACTAGCTGTCCATCTTCTCGTGAGTAATGGGGGAAAAAAGTGATTTATAAATCAAAGGCGTGAAATTTATATGGAGAAAGCCTGAGAAGATTATCCAAAATATATTTGCATTGCTCTGACATGAATTATGAAATGTCAGATCTGCATCATTAGCAAACGGACGAGTAATTTGGTTTTTCATAACCGCAACTAATCAACAAATGCATAATACAGTGAAACCTTGACTTACGAGTGCACCAACTTACGAGTTTTCCGAGATACGAGCCGTCGCTCGGTCGATTTTTTGCTTTGTGATGCGAGCCGAGATCTGAGTTACGAGCGGGCGAGCTTGGATATAAAACACGTAATCGTCGAAAAACATGAGCGAGGTGTGCGTGTTGTCGACTTGGCGAGGCAGTACGATCGTAGTACTTCTACGATATGTACGATTTTGAAGCAGAAGGAGTCGATGAAGGCTATAACGCCAGCCAAGGGCGTTAAGATTATTTCAAAGCTCCGGACCTCTGTCCATGAAGAGATGGAGAAGTTGTTGTTTGTGTGGTTGACGGAGAAGCAGCTCGCAGGAGATACCGTGACCGAGAGCATCATCTGTGAGAAGGCACGAGACATTTACGGGGATTTGGTGCAGCAGACGGCGGGAACATCAACGGACGAGGCATCGGAAGTCATTCAAAGCCAGTCGGGGATGGTTTGATAAATTTTAAGAAGAGGACCGGCATTCACTCCGTCGTCAGGCATGGTGAGGCAGCAAGCTCGGATGTGAAGGCAGCTGAAGATTTTATTATAACTTTTGCCGAACTGATAGAAGCCGAAGGATACATCCCCCAGCAAATCTTCAACTGTGACGAGACAGGGCTCTTCTGGAAAAAGATGCCGAGGAGGACGTATATAACGGCAGAGGAGAAGAGCATGCCAGGCCACAACTTGTTCAGAGTGCCGGCGATAGCTCACCTTCTCTTTGTGGAAGACACGGTGAGATCCTTAACATCCAACAACTAATGGGACGCAAACGGGGCGCTCAGTTTAGCGGTACACACATTTATGAATCACCCTGCCTGTGAAATACCGACATGACAGGTTATAGCTGGGTCGGGATTCAAACCCAGGCTAGACACTGGACAGTTTAGAGTCAAGTGTGCGTACCTCCAGTCCAGGCCATCCTGCCAACTTGTATGCTGCATACAGGTGAAATATAAAGCGCGAGATATTTATATATATATATTTCAAAAAAAATTGGTGTGGTTTTTGGGGGGCTGGAATGGATTAATAGCATTTCAATTCATTTTAATGGGGAAATTTAATTTGAGAAACGAGCAAATTGAGTTACGAGCTCGGTCACAGAACGAATTAAACTCGTAAGTCAAGGTTTCACTGTAGTACATGTTATAACTAGCCTTGGTGACATCATGGTTAGAGTATCCACTCTGAATCAGGAAAGTCGACCATTCGAACCCCAGCCGAGTCATACAAAATATATTTTTTAAATGGCACGTGCTACTTCCTTGCTTGATGCTCAGCATTTAAAAAGGACTAGGAGGCCCGTTGGGCAATTGGACCAAATTTTCATTGGTCTTCACGACCTTGAAGCACACCTGTCTGCCAGACTCGGGGGGGGGGGGGGGGGGGGGGGATCTTTTGGGTCCCCAGGGAATTTTGGGCCATGGCCATCTGGGTCTTTTGGATCTTCAGGGACTTTTGGGGCTTCTGGATCTTGTGTTCTTGGGGACTTTTTGGTCTCGTGGCTCTTTTGTGTCCTTGGGAACCTTTGGGTCTTCTGTGTTCTGGGTCTTTTGGGTCCTCGGGGACTTTTGGTTGTTCTGGGTATTTTTGGTTCTCGGGGACTTTTGGGTCCCTTGAGTCTTTAGGATCTTGGTGGTCTTAAAGGGTCTTCAAAGGTCGAAGGGGTCTCAGCCTAATAGGCCTAATAGCCTATAATATAGGCCTAATTGATGGGCCTAATAGCCTCCTGCTGCGTCGAAGTTCCTTGTGAGAAGCTCATATTATTATATCTTCCACGTGGATGGTTAAGTTTGAGAATTGACCACTAAGCTCCAACTAAAATGCAACCTTGAAACCTCTGAAGATAATAAATGTTCCTCCATCTATGAAAATAGCAATACATCGAGGCACACGGAGCACCAAACTCGTATTGTGATCTCAAAAGCAGCGAATATTCTACCAACCATACATCACTTAACAAACATCTCGTGAAGCAGGGGAATTCGAAAAAACGCATGAACGAACTTTACTAACGGGCAAGAAAGCAACACTTGTTCTTGCAATCGGTGTGTTTTGAATATCAACCTACAAAATTGCTGCAAATCATGAATTCTCGGTCAATATATTGTCAAAAAATAAGATTACACCGAGAGCTAGCATAGAGGTACCATAAATCTATTTCGGTGTCCTTTGTACTTATGTGGAATGACGACAAAAATGTTTCATCATCCGAAGCAACAGCAGCGGCAAAGTTGCCGCAGCCAAATCAATATAGCAGCTGTTACAATTCCCTGGGAAGGTATCTGGCGCATTGCTGTCGAGGTCAGCCACAGCATTTCCAAACTGCTTTTTTGCTATTGAGGCATTGCGGTTAACGCTAAAGTTCCACATGTGCAGATATTTAAGCCATGAGCTTGCGTGGAGATGGTGGTAACTAACCAAAATATTGAGCATCATTCTTTCAATGCACAATGGAAATTTTTTTAATAAGAATTTGTATCTAAAGGATTTTTGAATTTTATATATGTCTGGGTTTTTCTTCATTCTGAGTACCTTAATTTAGTAGTGCTACCAATACATGTAATATTGGAGATAGCAATATAGTGAGTGGTGATAACGTATTTATTTGAACGGAGTAACGATATAATAATTTAAATTAGGCTTCCGGAATATTCCACTGTAAGTTGTAATTTTCTTTTGATGTTCAATTATTATAGTAAAAAACCACCTTTAGAGGCCATTTTTCCCCGCAAGCGGGGGTTGGCCTTTTTCGGGAACTGTGGTTGTTGTTGTTTTCCGGTCCCCTTTTTGAAGCAATGTTTTACGGCCGGATGCCCTTCCTGACGCCAACCCTTTTTGCCGCCTTTAACGACAAGCAGGGAATTACCAGTGAACTGGTACTCAATTTGCCGACCTCGGAAGGATGACAGGCTGAGTCAACCCACCTGGCGTTAATTCAGCGATTGACCGGGATTCGAACGCAGGATCCTAGGATCCTAAGCCGGCACCCTAGCCGCTAGCCCAACACCATGGACACCGGCACCAACATCAATTATTATAGTAAACAGAACTAAAATGTATTTACATTCATGGACATTGGATGATGTTTCATCCAATGTCCATGAAAAAAAAAATATATATATATATATATAAATTAATAAATAGGAATTAAATTCCTGTATGGGACGAGTGTGAAAAATAAGGACAACCCAGGACTCGGACCAGGGACCTCCATCACTTTCGCGGTGACAGCCCACTGCGCCATTGAGTGTACGGCATCTCCTCAGAAATTTGCCACACTTAACACTGCAAGCTTTATAATAATTATATATATATATTCTTTGGGATGAAAGTGTTCAAATTTCAATATTAGGGTGAAGCACGTGCAGGTGTATTGAGATTGTGAGGATTCCCACGGTAACGAGGCGACATCAAAAAGGGCAGATTGCCTTCCAATTTCCTGGATCATGTGGAAAACCCATGACCTAACGATGGCCATCTGGTACTCTGTTGACACAAGGTTACTTAAGAGAACTTACCACAATCTTCACATCATAAGCAAACCAAACAGCACACCCTCTGTTGACATTAGTGCATTGTGAAGGTAGGAAACTATATTGTTGACTTTTAAACAAACTGATTCTGACTCCCCTTCAGCCTTACACAGACAAA
Source organism: Myxine glutinosa (assembly GCF_964187855.1). NCBI lineage: Eukaryota > Metazoa > Chordata > Myxini > Myxiniformes > Myxinidae > Myxine > Myxine glutinosa. The sequence goes on along the minus strand of NC_136262.1, from coordinate 221,889,807 downwards.
ACTATTGGACTGAAACATTTTGATTATTGTGAGTTGGTATTTCATTCATTAAAACTTAAATAAAGGTACATGCAAATTAAAGGTTTAAGCATGGAAATGTTTGTTTTTTTAAAACAGCAATTTTTAGTGATCAATTTCGTTTTGTTGCTGCACAGAATTTGTTTTAAAAGGCCTGCAGCTGATTTCTTGCGTCTCGCTCCTTTGGCTCTCCTATAATGCCTTTCTAATGCAAGAGTTTTAATGATACAAGTACGAGAGTTTTCAAAACCAACAAGATAAACCACCTTTAGAGGCCATTCCAACAACAACCAACAACCAACAACCAACAAGATAACAAGATAACAAGAAAACCAACAAGATAAAAAGAGCAATTTCAAAATTCAAATTTAAATTTAAAATTTCAGCAATTAGAAGTTTGCTTAACATTCAATCACCTTTACTGAGTTTTGACTATTTGAACATTGACACATCACAACGCTATTGTCTTGAAAAGCGAATGCGGCTTAATAGCTATTATTGAGAAATAATACGGTTTGGTTTTCTCAAAATTATTGCAATAAATATCAAAATCAATTGTCATTTCCTGTTTTTTATCTTGCTTGCAAACTTATTCATGAATAGCGGGATTTCTCAGAAGCTGTCTCGTGTGATTCCTGACGGTGAGGTTCATTCAGCTTCACAGGTACGGTTTCACAAAGTGTGCAATGCTTCGGAACAGTATTGTCTGCTTAAACTTACTTGTCAATGTTTAAAGAAGCCACGATATTTTTTTTGTAAATACTAAAATTTCATCATCTGCATATCTGTGCCTCAGTAATAATGCAACTGATAAAAAAAAAAACATTTTCTTTTATTTTCGATTAAATAATCCCAGATGGATCATAAATAAAATGAAGAGTGACAAATTCCAACTTCAAGGAAAATGGAAAGACACTCGGTAGAGCGCATACCTCAGCCAGGCTGAACAGTTTACATTTTGTATCCACTGATAGGTCAGATCAGGATTCGGACCTGAACCAAAATGTAATCAGCTTGTTTTTGTCACCTAACCAACTCATCCACCTAGTTTAGTCATAACTCGTCCATAATTTTTATGCCTCCGCCGACCAAGTCGCCGGAGGCATTATGTTTTCAGGTTGTCCATCCGGCTGTCCGTCCGTCCGGCTGTCCTTCCGTCCGTCTGTGATAGGTTTTCGAAACCACAATAACTTGAGAACGGCTGCAGGTATTTTAGTCAAACTTGGCACAGTTATGTATACTAAGGTAAAGATGAACTGATAAGATTTTGGGGTCACGAGGGCGAAGGTCAGAGGTCATGTTAGGTTAAAAAAATAAATCCTGTTAACGCGATAGCTTGCGAACCAGTGATGGGATTCTGACCAAATTTGGTACATTTATGTAGAATGATGTAAAGATGAAGTGATTAGATTTTGGGGTCAAAGGTCAAAGTCTGTAATAGGTCTAAAGCTTGAGAACTGCTGAAGTGATCTAGTTCAAACTTAGTACAGGTATGTATAATGATATGAAGATGAAGTGATTACATTTTGGGGTCATCGGTTAAAGGTCAAAGGTCAAAGTCTGTAATAGGTCTATAACTTGAGAATGGCAGAAGTGATCCAATTCAAATTTGGTACGGGTATGTATAATGATGTAAAGATTAACTGATTAGACTTGGGGTTCAAGAGGTCAAAGGTTAAAGGTCAAAGTCTGTAATAGGTCTATAACTTGAGATTGGCAAAGAGGATCTAATTCAAACTTGGTACAGATATGTATAATGATGTAAAGATTAACTGATTAGATTTTGGGGGTCACGAGGTCAAAGGTCAGAGGTCATGTCAGGTAAAATGTGCTGACTTGGACACGGCTGAATCGATTTAAATAAAACTTGATACAAGTATTATAATGTAATAATGTGGGTGGATGCATATCAGTCGACGTCGTGACGTCGAAGAGTGCCTTTCTCGTTTTTAAGTATCATGTGTTGTATCACTTTTCATCCGATCTCTCAATGGTGAAGAATCACTTTGAAAATTAAATACTTATCGTATCCGAATCCACATTCAGATCTTCAACAAAATCGAATCGATTCGGTCTTCACATACCCAACCTCTCCACCAAGTTTCGTCCAAATCAGTCCATAACTTATTGAGATATCCTGCGATGTATCGTTTTGTCCCTATCTCCCAATGGTGAAAAAAAACTTGAAAAATTCTACTAGCTGGATCCAAATCCGGATCTTCAACAAAATCTAATCATTTCGTCCTTGTCACATACGCTACCTTTCTGCCAAATGTCCGATTCCGTCCAAAACTTTGTGAGATAGCTTGTTCACAGACAGAAAGACAGACAGACAGACAGACAGACAGGGGTGAAAACATAACCTCCATCCACCTTCAGGAGCAGAGGTAATAAAAAATGCTATCAGTAAAAATGAAACTTTACAATTCCATATCACTTTAAAAAATTTTAAATGATAAAACCTGGTTTCATTCATCACATTTATTGGAACAATTGTTTTTTCTTATTACTTCCCATCTGCAAAACACTGCAACATCTCTATGTAAATGCTTGGTGCCAAATGCTTCGCAAAATTTCCAACACAGCTTTATCAATGTCTAACATCATGAAAGTCCACCATCCTAAATATTTCAGAGGTAGCGCTGAAATATTTCAGCCTTTGAGCTGTCTTGTCTGTGTTTGATTCTGGACCCGACTGTAAAATGTTGCTTCATCGGCAAGGGATTTCATCCAACGGTATCCCGTCCCATGCATCCCATCAGCCAGGGTCCCACATGCTAGCATTGGCTGGCGGATACAAAATATTCCACAATGTATTTCGACGAATGATGGACATGTTCTTGCCAGTAGCCTGACTAAATTACAAATTCCTGCCTGCCTTCGTGAGCAGGGGCACTGCATCAGTGGCACAGCTGTGTCTCTGTAATTAGGTATCCAGTAGACCAAATTCACAATTGAATCCCGGTCCAACATGCATTCACTAACAATTAAAAGTTACCAAAAGATGTGTTTGCAATGCTGCTTTCATGATTCGCTAGCTTTGGTGTCTTTATGAAGGTGCAACGTCCCATGTAATTGGACAGATGTTTTGTGAACACAGAGGGAGGATGGGTATTAGAATCAACAGTGTTGCCAAACAATTTATTTTAAATTCAATAGTGTGTATGCAAATACAATTCCATTATCACTGAAAATTTTGTGTTTTGCTGGATGGAATCCAGAGACATTTTCCTGAAAAATATAACTCTAAAACCGCTTTTACTCCCATTTGCCCCCAATTATAGGATTACTCTAAAATCCTGACAATTGCCCTGATATATTGGCAATTAAAGCAAAGTTTTTCCTCCAACTCTTGTTGGTGATGAAAAGCTTGTGATAACCAAAAAAACCCGAGAGGCGTATAAAACCTCGACAAAGCTATTATCTTGCAAAGCTACTATCTTGTATTTACAGGAGACTTAGGAAGCATCTTTTCCATTGAAAAGTTACCATGACGTGCAGAGGTGATGTTATTGGTCCCTTGGCAGTGAGTTTTTCCCACATCCCTCTCCGGCTGTAGTGTACCATAGTCCCTGCCACATCATAATCGCCGGAATGTTGCACTCGCCACTGGTCATTGATGAAGTTCTTGTGCTGGTCTTTTACAGCTGTTAATGTAGAAAATAAATCAAATATTATCTCACCAAATAAACAATGGAACAGTTAACATCAGATAGTCAGGTTCACTATGTTAAATACAATTTCGTTCAAAATTTTGGTAGATTAGCAAAACTATACATTTCTGGAATATTCAGAGCATGAGGAATCCAAAAATTAATGTTTGCATTTGCGTAGACACCTTTGCGAAAATGACACTCAGGACAGTGATGAAGTCAGGTTCACTATGTTAACAAATATAATTTCGTTCAAAATTTTGGGAGATTAGCAAACCTGTACATTTTTGGAATCATCAGAGCATGGAGAATCCGAAAATCGATGTTGGCATTTGCACAGACACTTGCATGGCCGCCATTTTGGATTTTCAAAATGGCCGCCATAAAATACATATTTTGCGCTATCTCGGCTTCTAGTCAACCTAGAAACTTAATTAAATATGCTAATCCTATGTTTTCTGAGTTAAGGAATCCAATAAAGGCCTCAAAATAGTGCTCAGGATTATAGAAACAAACAAAGGTAATTGAAAACCATTGTCTTTATATTTGTGATATAACTGTATTACATAATACATGATATTGCAAGTCCTTTGAAGTTATAGGTATGGGTTTATAAAGCAAGAAAGCAGCCTTGTTCGTATCAGATTGAACTATAAGTCCTATACACAGGATCTACTAGGTCTACACTGTTCAGGAATATGCTTTTACAGATCTTCATCACTGTCCTGAGGATCATTTTCGCAAAGGTGTCTATGCAAATGCAAACATTAATTTTTGGATTCCTCATGCTCTGTGTATTCCAGAAATGTATAGTTTTGCTAATCTACCAAAATTTTGAACGAAAAAACAGTGAACCTGACGAAGAGTTAAATTCTGGAATTCCTGCTTTGCTAATAAATTAATCATGTTGTAATAATTAAGTTACCACAAAATAATACGGTTGTGTACAACTTTTAACATAGTTGTGCAGGATTAAAACTCATGTCTCACTGAACTCCATATATATACATATATATACACACACTACCGGTCAAAAGTTTTAGAACACCTCAATTTTTCCAGTTTTTATTGAAATGTACACAGTTTAATGTCCAGTGAATAACCTGAAATGGTACAAAGGTACAAAGGGAATGGTACAAATGGTACAAAGTAAACTGCTCGAAGTTTAAAAAAAAAGTTTAGGTTAACAAAAACAGGGAAATAATGTAAATTGCACAGTTATATTGTAAAAAAAAGCCTTCTTCAGGGAACAAGAAATGGGTTAACAACTTACAGCTGTTCTGCAGCAATGTAAGTAAATTAAGCCTTGAAAGTTGATGCAAACAATTCCTACAGGTGTCCCAACCTCTGCTGATTACTTGATTACAAACCCCCTGTCTGTATCAAAGCAGTATCGGAACAGACTGTTATTACACCCTCTGAAGCATTATTTGGACAATATTGCACTGCAGGACGTAGTATATTGGAAACTGGAGGAAACTCTGATAGGAAGAGGTCTGGCAGACCCAAAGCCACAACAGAATCAGAAGACAAGTTTCTGAGAGTCAACATCTTGTGTGATAGGCGGCTCACAGGACAACAGCTTCAGGCACAGCTTAACACTGGTCGAAGTAAGCAAGTCTCAGTTTCAACTGTGAAGAGAAGACTTCGAGCTGCAGGTTTGACAGGTTGAGTGGAGGGAAGAAAGCCATTGCTAAGATGGCAAAATAAGAAAAAGAGGCTTGCCTGGGCCATGAAGTGGACTACTGAAGACTGGAAGAAGGTCTTATGGACCGATGAATCAAAATTTGAAATCTTTGGTTCATCACGCAGGGTTTTTGTACGCCGTCGAGTAGGCGAAAAGATGGTTCCTCAGTGTGTGACACGAACTGTCAAACATGGAGGAGGAAGCGTGATGGTCTGGGGCTCTTGCTGGATCCAGTCAGCGACTTGCACAGAGTGACTGGCACCCTGAACCAAAAGGGCGACCACAGCATTTTATAGCGCCATGCATTACCCTCTGGTATACACCTAGTTGGCCAGGGGTTCATCCTATAGCAAGATAATGACCCTAAACACACCTCCAGGCTATGTCAAAACTACCTTCGAGGAAAAGAACAAGACGGTAAGCTTCAAATCATGGAATGGCCAGCACAGCCTCCAGACTTAAACCCCATCGAGCTGGTTTGGGGTGAACTGGACAGAAGGGTGAAATAAAGCAACCGACAAGTGCAACACATTTGTGGGAACTTCTGCAACAGTGTTGGGAAGAACTTCCCGAACAATATTTGATTTCCATTGTAGAAAGAATGCCACGAGTGTATTTGGCGGTTATATCTGCAAAAGGTGGCTACTTTGCTGAGTCAAAAATTTAAATTACATTTTGTTAAACAAAATGATTCTATGATTTCTTTTTTTAAATCTCTAATTGTTTATTTGTTCTATGCTTCATTTCAGAGTGCATTGAGACATTAAACTGCGTAAATTTCAATAAAAACTGGAAAAATTCAGGTGTTCTAAAACTTTTGACAGGTCGTGTGTGTGTGTGTGTGTGTGTGTGTGTGTGTGTGTGTGTGTGTGTGTGTGTGTGTGTGTGCGTGCGTGCGTGCGTGCGTGCGTGCGTGCGTGCGTAACTGTGAGAAATAGTAGAAACTCCACAGTACGAGCAGGGCGTCTCATTTGCATTGAATAAATAATCGGGAGATTAAATCGGACAGTCATCCCACAATCGGGAGATATATATATATATATATATATACAGTCGTCCCTCGCTATATCGCGGTTCACTTTTCGCGGCTTCGGTACATCGCGGGTTTTTCTCGCTAGTATTTGTAAAATTATATCGCGGATTTTTCGCTATATCGCGGGATTTTGCGGTATAAATGTATTTTTATATACTATTATTTTAAATATTTTTGTGGTAAAATAAGCATTTTCTAGCCTAAAAAATTAAAAAACGTAACAAAATAAGAAAAATACGGTTATTAAAACATATTACAAGAAATAAAATACTGTACATAGTGTACAGTAGAAGGAGAGACAAAGAGTCGTGCGTATGGAAAACGCAGATGCGGCAGCTTCCACTTGCGCTAGTTACCCACGTAATGGGTAACTGTAATGCTCTTTCTGGCTGTGCAGTACATTCATCATCGTCATCACCTTCATCGTCATCAGTACTGTACAGCTAATTCATCATCATCTTCATCACGCAAGTTGTAGTATTGAAGAGCCGGGGCTCTTGCTTGATACGGACGAAATGACGGGCAAGACACAAACTCGTCCGAGAAGATATTTATTCTCAAAACCAACTCGGGAACACTGGAAAGCCCGTTTATCGGGCTGCATTATAAAGCACAACCAGGAACCGAAACCGAAAGCCACGCCTCTCAAGCGTGGCGTGCTTCGGTGGTCACGTGATCAACAGGTGTAGCTGATTATACCCGCACGCGCGACACGCTTTGGTGGTCACGTGACCAGCCACTCTTGCGCCGCGGATCCCCGCCGGTGACGTCACCGGCTGGAGCAAGGAGATTCTGATGCTGGTCTTGCTTGGGGAACCCATGGGTCGCTACAGTATCTTCAATGGTGAGTACCCATTATAATTTTATATGTTGTTAAAATTACGTATGTTTAAGAGTGTAAAAAGTGTTTAAGAGTATAGGAAGTGTTTATAAGAGTATGGGAAAGGTTAATAAGAGTGTGGGAAAGGTTAATAGGAGTGTGGGGAGGGTCATAAAGCTTTAAAATATATATAAATAATAAAATAAAAATATGGTCGCTACTTCGCGGATTTTCGTCTATCGTGGGGGGTTCTGGAACGTAACCCCCACGATAAACGAGGGATCACTATATATATATATATATATATATATATATATATATATATATATATATATATATATATATATATAGATATATATATAGATATATATATACATATATATATATATGTATAGATATATATATAGATATATATATACATATATATATATATATATACACAGTCATCCCTCGTTTATCGCAGGGTTACGTTCCAGAACTCCCCGCGATAGGTGAAAATCCGCGAAGTAGAAACCATATATTTATTTTATTATTTTTATATATTTTAAGCCTTTAAAAACCCTCCCCATACTCTTATAAACCTTTCCCACGCTCTTATAAACCCTTTCTACACTCTTAAACACACTTTTGAGACCCATCCTTACGTATTAGAAAAATATTTGTACGTGTATATATAGCTGTACAGTATATTTGAAAATACTGTAATAGATACTGGGTAAGTATATCAATAATAGTTTTTACTGTACTGCACAGCAAAGAAGAGCATTACAGCTCTTCTGAAGGCGCCACTTCAGCAGGCGCCTCGTCAGGTGGTGCAGTATCTTCGTCGTCATCCTGAACTTCTTTTCGTGCTGAAGACGTAGGCGTGTCTTCTTTCTTTTTTCGGGTGAGGAACATAGTGATGGGCAGTTGCTGGCGCTGCCTTTTCTTCTGGGCGAGGAGGTTTTTATAGACTTCAATGCCACCGTCGATTACATTTCTGAACTTCAACGAACGAATCATCTGGGGGTCCCATTCTTCATCCCTTTCCTTAAGTTATTTTGCCATTCTCACTAGGGTTGCGAGGCATTCCAGTGATAGGCCTTCTTCTTCATCCCCTGGACCCTCTTCTTCCTCTTCTTCTTCCTCACTTGCTGACTTCGTCATCTCCGCCAGGTCTTCGTCCGTTAACGGATCTGAGTGGGTCTCGAGCAGCTCCTCAACGTCATCGGGAGTCATATCGTTGAAGCCATCTCCTCCTAGTAATTTTGCCAGCTTCACTGCCTTATCTACTGCAGAGTAGTGGACTTCATCAGGAGAGAAACCCTTGTACACGTAATCATGGACTACTTGCCACAATTTTTTCCAGCAGGCATTCAAAGTTTCTGTCTTCATCTCCTTTATGGCCATCTGAATATTTTGCAGACACGTTGCAATGGTGTACTCACGCCAGTACGCCTTCAGCGAGAAGTTTTCATCCGAGTCCATAGCCTCAACCAGGTGCTGCAGGGTGTTTCGCGTATAAAGTGCCTTAAATGTGCGAATGACGCCTTGATCCATGGGCTGTATCAGCGATGTGGTGTTTGGCGGTAAGAACTCTATTTGTACGCCATCATACGACAGGTCGAGCGCGTGACCTCCTGCATTATCCATGAGCAACAGCACTTTGAACTCGAGTCCTTTTTCTGCGAGATAAAGCTTGACCTCGGGAATGAAGCACTGGTGGAACCAATCCGATGTGAGGAGTTTCGTAATCCAGGACTTCTGGTTGTGCATCCAAAACACTGGCAGCAGGTTCTTATTTTTGTTTTTGAGGACCCTTGGGTTTTTGGACTTATAAATAAGACCAGGCTTTATCATAAAGCCCGCAGCATTCCCACACATTACTAAAGTCACCCGATATTTGTGGGCCTTAAATCCAGGGGCTCTGGCTTCCTCGATCATGATGAAAGTGCGAGACGGCATCCGTTGCCAAAATAAGGCTGTCTCATCCATATTAAAAACTTGTTCAGGCTTATAACCCCCTTCCTCGATGATCGTCCTGAACGTCTCATTCACGTACCCCTCGGCGGCAGCTTTATCAGCAGAAGCAGCTTCTCCATGCAGGGCCACGCTCTTTAGCTTAAATCGTTTTTGAAATTTTTCAAACCAACCCTTGCTGGCATCGAATTTGGTTGGTTTGGTGGGAGATGCGGTCGATGGTTCGGATTCGGGGTCGTCGTCGCCAGCGCCTTCAGCAAACTTGGCGTAAAGCTGCCTGGCCTTCTCACGGATAACGTTGGTATCCAGTGGGATATTTATCTTCCTGCAGTTACTGATCCAACTGATCCAAAGGGCCAATGCAGACTCCATCCTTACAATGGCCTTATTGCGTGAAGTTACCACCCTTTTCGCTGTCTGGTTAAAGGACACTGCTGCCGTCGCCCTTATATTCTTTTCGTCCTTCTTAATGTACCGGACCGTAGATTCATTGAGCCCGTAATGGCGGCCTACAGCCGCAAAGCTTCTCCCTTCCTTTAACATGTCGAGGAGTTTCACCTTCTCTACGATATTAAGCATCTTCCTCTGGCGCTTAGGTTCAGTGCCAGAACCCTTAGAAGACGCAGAACGTTTACCCGTCATCGTAGGGCTTGAAACAACTTCACAATTTTACACAAAATGCACAACAACACAACACCGCAGGATACTGAACAGCGTGCTCTGATTGGTCACGTCTCATCCATCTGCCAATAGTGTGCCGCGTACGAAATCATCTGGGCAAGCAACCCAAGCTTGGTTTTCCATACGCGCGATTCTTTGTCTACTCATTTATAATGTGTATTTTATTTCGATTTACTGTAATATTCTTTTAATATAGGTTTTAATTAATGTGTTATATTTTTATTTATATTATTAATTTTTTAGGCTAGAAAATGCTTATTTTACCGCAAAAATAATTAAAATCTAAAAAAAAAAAAATACCTATAGGCCGCAGAATCCCGCGATATCTATCTATAATTCCATTAATCTCTGTGTGTATGTGTGTATGTGTGTTTGTATGTGTGTATGTGTGTATGTTTGTCTGTGACCGCTGTTTCTCGACAACTACCGGTCCGATATACTTGAAACTTGCCAGGTATATTGCTGGGGACCCGAGGATGTGCCTTTTCAAGGTTTGAAATTAATCGGACAAGTACTTACCGAGCTATGGCGATTTAGCCGTTCGCCGTTCGCTTTGGCGTTGCGAATGGACCAAACCATTGCATGTAAATAGAGGGGGGGGTTCTGTGGTCGTTGCGAATGGACCAAACCATTCATGTAAATAGAGGGGGGGGGGGGGGGTTCTGTGGTCGTTACTGCCACGTGGTTTCAAAGTTTTTTTTTTTGTTGTTGTTTGCACGCATGTTTTTTTGCACCCACGTACGGGCACGCCCTAGGATGTTTACACACACACACCCCTACACAAATTTTTTTTTTTTTTTTTTTTTGGCAAGGAACGGGCACCCACGTACGGGCACGTCCTAGCTTATATATAGTACGGGCATGCCCTAGTAATGAAAAATCCGATATATAATTTTACATATACTAGCGAGAAAAACCCGCGATGTACCGAAGCCGCGAAAAGTGAAGCGCGATATAGCGAGGGATAAGCTGCCTGGCCTTATTCCTCATATATATATATATATACACACACACATACATATATACACACACAGGGGGCTGCAAAAGTAGGTATACAGTAAGGATTATACCAGTATTATAATAGTGGTGCTAGGATTCATTTAATACGTGGATGTTTTTAATACGTAAATAATATGTTTATTATTGATATGTTATTATTGATGTGCTTGTATAATCAATAAGATACGTTTTATGCGCACGTTTTGTTTTTCATTACTGTATACCTACTTTTGCAGCCCCCTGACCCTGTATATATATATATATATATATATATATATATATATATATATATATATATATATATATATATATATTTATATATATTTATATACACACACATATGTGTAAGTGTATCATTGCTACCACGACGAGGAGTGGGGTTGTGTTAATTCGTTGGGGATTAATGGTAAATCCCCTGTATGTAACTGCCTCTGTTATTTTTCCTCTGTTCCTCATGACAAGGCAGCACACACAACAAAGCCAAGCATCGCGCATTAATAACACCAATTAAAAGCGACCGGAACCGGGACATGGAAAACTACCGCTGATACCATCGACCTGGTGATCAAAAAGGCCAGCAAGTGGCGATGAGGCCATGCCCTGAAGAACGATTGGTTAGGGTACGATAGAGTGATGTGGCGGCGGCCGCTGGTAGGAGCGGGCACGGGTGGCGTCGGATGACGTCAGAGCCTTGAGTACAAAGGAGTTGGAGGGCCGACATTTTCTCTCTCCTGGATTTGATCGCGTGCAGTTGGCATTTTATATATCTCTTGGCTTTCTCTCTGCTTCGGGATTTCACAACGAATGGGTGAAGCTTATGAGCTCTTAGCTTTCTCTTTGGTTCTATCGCCTTGTCCGGGCTGGCCTCCATAGCAAACTCTCCCTTTTTGGTTCGCTCTTGTTCTTTGGTCAGATAGGCTCTCGGCATCTGGATTTCATAAAGAACGGTCAGACATACAGTGCCTCTTGAGCTGGACCTGGAGGTGTTGGTGGAAGGCGGACGCATTTGCGTGCTCTGTTTGCGCTGGGTTCCGATTGAAGGCACGGCCGCAATTTATTTTCCTTGGCACGTCGGTGCTGGTGAACGAGATCGACAGGGACGAGCGGGGGCGAGTGAAACGGGCATGGCCTGCTGACTTCGCGCTCGGCGGCTGGAGGAGTGGACTGCACAGTGAGGCCTAGTTCCCGCTCACGGGCAGTGCAGCCTGTTTTTCCTGCGCCGGGACTGGGAGGCCTGTGACGATCTGGAACGATTCCTGTTGAGATTCAAAAGCCACTCAGAGCTAAGTGCCACACACACACACTTTTATTTTCACAGTTATTTTTCCCATTGTCTGTATACGAGTCTGTGTGGGGACGTCCCATTTAGGAATCTTATTTTGCCGTGTTATTTTCTTCACCGGCAATTCTTCAATAAAGCCGGTATTTTTCGACATGATAAATCCGTGTTGGTTGAATTAATCATCACAGGTTCGAAGACGGCCGGTGGGACCCGTGAAGGTAAGTTTGTCATTCTCCTTTCCCTTGCGTGTAAAGAATACCGTCATTTTTAACTGAACGCCTCGGAGTGTTAAGCTCATTCGGCTATCCGTTTCCTTGGATGATTTTAGAACAGGACTATATATATATATATATATATATATATATATATATATATATATATATATATATATATATATATATATATATATATATACACACACACACACACACAGACTTGGCATTTAATATGGAATATTTTTTTGTGGGGGTGAACTTACTTTTCAAGATGTCTTAGAACCAAAAGTTCATTGGAATTATGTTGAAATTATTCTAGATTTTGTTAATGTGACCTTAAAAAAAAAAAAAAACCACATGACATTTCGAAACAAATAAATTGATCCTTGAAAGTGATGTAAACTGATATCGAACTCAATTCATGGACAGTACTGTGTTAAACTTCTGTACGTTTTCAAGAAGTATCTCTTTATTTTGCACATTAGGCAAAAAAATTTTGAACAAAAACAAAAGTTAAATTACGACTGGGATTACGGACAGTAAAATTACAGTTCAGTACTTCGTGTAACCCCCACGAGCATTCAGATCACGTACACATTGAGGCATGCTGTTCACGAGATTTGCCAAGGTTTGGACAGGAATCGCTTGCCATGCAGTGACAATAGCCTGCTGCAATTCACGCACAGAGGTCGGCTGCTGGTCCAAGTGGTCGATTTGACGCGTTAATTCTGCCCACAAGTTCTCTATCGGATTCATATCCGGGGACTTGGCAGGCCACTCCATATGCTCTACACCACGGTCAGCAAGAAAGTGTTGGATCATGCGAGCACGATGAGGTCGTGCATTGTCATCTTGGAAGACAAAGTTTCCTCGAAAGGCTGCATGAGCAAATGGAAGCAATGTTTCTTCTAGAATGGCCCTGTACTTGAACTGGTTCAGGTTTCCATTCAGAACAACCAGGTCAGTTTTGCCCCCTGCATGAAAAGCAGCCCAACGGTCACCCCACCACCTCCAGCTTGGACTCTTGGCACTATACAATCTTTGTTGTAGGCTTCATGCACTTGTCTGCGCACTCGGACGTGGCCATCTTGACGATAGACCAGAAATCTAGACTCGTCACTGAAGATGACGTGATTCCAGTGTCCTGGCTGCCATTGACGGTGCTCTCTGGCCCACTGCAATCGGCGCTGGCGGTGTTGTCTGGTCAGGCGTGGCTTTCTCAGGGGACGCCTGGCACGATAGTCTGCTTGAACCAGTCGTTGGTTGACTAGCCTTCTGGATACAGGCACATTTGTCAGTTGCTGCCACTCAGCTCTAAGCCGATTAGCTGACTTGGTACGGCCATTGCGGACTAACCGGTGCAGCTGGCGATCATCCCTCCTTGTGGTTTTGCGGGGACATCCTGGCCTCGGTATTGGAGTAGGGACACCCCTCTGAGCATTTCGTTTCAGGATCTTTGACACCTGACCTTGAGTGATGCCATACTGCCGAGCAATAGCACGCTGTTTCATGCCGTAATTTCGTAAAGCCACCACTCCATGACAAACAGTATTGTCGAGTTGCCGGACCATCTCCAGAGGAAGCGGAAATAACTTTTGGAGACATGCAGCAGTTGTTTTCCACTAATACAGAACGCAATTACCCTTGTATACCCGACTGTGAAGCCAATCATCAAATGCACCTGTCCGTACATTTTGCCACGCCACCTGTGATATAATCCTGTTGCTGACTTCTTGCTGCGACAGACAATCAGTGACATGGTTCTTTTAACAAATAAATCACCAAAGTGTAAAAGAAACTCACCAGATTGATATACTGAGTTAAGAAAGTAAACCCAAGTCAAGAAAAAAAAAAAATTCCATATTAAATGCCAAGTCTGTATATATATTTATATACATATATATATATATATATACACAGTGCATTCAGAAAGTATTCAGACCCCTTCACTTTTTTCACATTTTGTTATGTTGCAGCCTTATGCTGAAATCGTTTAAATTCATTTTTTCCCTCATCAATCCACATTCAATACCCCATAATGTCAAAGAGAAAACAGGATTTTAGAAAGTTTTGCAAATTTATTAAAAATTAAAAAAATGAAATATCACATTGATGTAAATATTCAGACCCTTTGCTATGACACTTGAAATTTAGCTCAGGTCCTCCCATTTCTCTTGATCATCTTTGAGATGTTTCTACACCTTGATTGGAGTCCACCTGTGGTAAATTCAATTGATTGGACATGATTTGGAAAGGCACACACCTGTCTATATAAGGTCTCACAGCTGGCAATGCATATCAGAGCAAAAACCAAGCCATGAGGTCGAAGGAATTGCCTGCAGAGCTCAGAGGCAGGATTGTGTCGAGGCACAGATCTGGGGAAGCCTACAAAAAAAAATTCTGCTGCATTGAAGGTTCCCAAGAGCACAGTGGCCTCCATAATTCTTAAATGGAAGAAGTTTGGAACAACCAGGACTCTTCCTAGAGCTGGCCGCCTGGCTAAACTGAGCAATCGGGGGAGAAGGGCATTGGTAAGAGAGGTGACCAAGAACCCGATGGTCACTGGCTGAGCTCCAGAGATCCTGTGTGCAGATGGGGGAAACTTCCAGAAGGACAACCATCACTGCAACACTCCACCGATCTGGGCTTTATGGCAGAGTGGCCAGACGGAAGCCTCTCCTCAGTGAAAGACACATGAAAGCCCGCTTGGAGTTTGCCAAAAAGCACCTAAAGGACTCTCAGACTGTGAGAAACAAGATTCTGTGGTCTGATTAAACCAAGATTGAACCTCAATTCTAAGGCCTCAATTCTAAGCGTCATTCTGGAGGAAAACAGCCACCGCTCATCACCTGCCCAATACCATCCCAACGGTGAAGCATGGTGGTGGCAGCATCATGCTGTGGGGGTGCTTTTCAGCAGCACGGACAGGGGACTGGTCAGGGTTGATGGAACAATGAATGGAGCAAAGTACAGAGATGTGCTTAATGAAAACCTGAAACAGAGCGCCCAGGACCTCAGACTGGGCTGAAGGTTCACCTTCCAACAGGACAATGACCCTAAGCACACAGCCAAGACAACGCAGGAGTGGCTTTGGGACAACTCTATCAAGGTCCATGAGTGGCCCATCCAGAGCCCTGACATGAACCCAATCGAACATCTCTGGAGAGACCTGAAAATGGCTGTCCACCGACAGTCCCCATCCAACCTGACAGAGCTTGAGAGGATCTGCAGAGAAGAATGGCAGAAAATCCCCAAATCCAGGTGTGCAAAGCATGTCACGTCATACCCAAGAAGACTCAAGGCTGTAATCGCTGCCAAAGATGCTTCAACTAAGTACTGAGTTAAGGGTCTGAATACTTACGTCAATGTGATATTTCAGTTTTTTCTTTTTAATAAATTTGCAAAACTTTCTAAAATCCTGTTTGCTCTTTGTCATTGTGGGGTATTGAGTGTAGATTGACGAGGGAAAAAATGAATTTGAACGATTTCAGCATAAGGCTGCAACATAACAAAATGTGAAAAAGTGAAGGGGTCTGAATACTTTCTGAATGCATTGTATATATATCGATAGATAGATAGATAGATAGATGGATTAGATAGATAGATAGATGGATTAGATAGATAGATAGATGTACAGTATATACTCGTACATACATACATACATACAAGGATACAATGATAGGTTCAAATTATCATGGTACACAATCAATCTATTCTGTGATTATGTCATGTGCATATACCATGTGATGACATCCATCGAGTTTTCTTTTTTAATCGATTGATGTGGGGTCAGAAACCGGAAAGACATGTTTGTGTCTCATCTGTATAGATTTGTCCATGTTATGCTGTTATACTCTGACAGACGACATCAAAACCAAAGTGTAAACTCGCATCTGGATTTGGTGAAAGGTTGATCAGACTATTCTTTGAAAACTGCAGTAAAGAAGTAACAACGCTTGAGATTGGAATGGCTCCTCTACAATGACGTACACTGCAAGATGTATAACAAAAGGAGGGACGTTAACCCAGCCAGTACAAGCCTGATTTTAAGTTACATTCGTCAGCCGCAAAATATTCCAGTCTAACACCTCCTCCTCATTTAAACCCCTCTCACCATTCTTCCTTTTTCATGAGCAATGATGCTCAATTTCAATTGCCCATTTGCAAAATACCATGAATTAATGAACTGAGAAGCATTTTTATACATCACTTTATGATTGATGAGTCAGTTAATTAAATAAAAAGGGTCATTCTCTAAAGATGAATTTTGGAAGGTCTTTTGTATAATACTTGCAGAGATTTCATACGTCATTTAACAATTCAACCAAGCTTCAGAAGTATCCTGTCTCCAATGTTCCGCGTTGTAAGTGAACACATGTCATGTGCAGCAGATTTAACTTGGTTCGGCTAGAAGAGACAATTTGGAAACAACACAAATTGATGACCAAAATGTTCAACAAAGCACACACAAGACTACCAAACATTGTGGGCAGAAGGGACAAGATTATCCTTCAATGCACATACATGTGTCAGTTTAAGTGACATAGTGTTAAATGCATGAAAAGGAAAATTGTAAACAGAATAATTGTTTGAACTGAGGAAGAGTAATATGCATTATTATATGACAAGCACAGAGCCTTGTACATGCATGTTTCTGCTGTGTTCAAGTTGTACCGAGGAAGCTGTGTGCTGGCTTGTCTTCAACAAGGCGGATTCGGCGGGCAGTTGCTGGAATCACCAGTGCTTCCACGTAACCTGCAAGTGACAATAATAATTACCTGTTGTGACTTCGTTCTCAAAGGTTCTGCATTATTGGGTAAATACAGTATCAAGTATCCCTTTAATATTAGAAAAGTTTTTGGTGTTTTTAAATGCAGATATTGAGGCTCACAGAAGAGGCGAATGACAAGGAGCAAAACACAAAATGGAGCTAAGGAAAAACAGTCCAATGGCAACAAATTAATTCAACACAGCACTGCAACAAGATAAAATTGTAAAAGCACAAGAACAGGTGTAGGAAAGCTCAGCAGTGGAAATGGCAGACCATGAGGTGGTGGTAGACGGCATACTTGAGATCCTGTTGGGAATAGCTCGTGGCAACAGACTCGGAAAGACAGCTCCACCAGCGAGAAAAGTGGGATATATGCAAGATTGAGGTGAGTGTTGAGTTTAGACTGGGGGAGAGTCATAAGTAAAGGTTTTCTAGCAGAACTCAGGTGACCTTGAGGTGCAGGGGCTCATCTTAGAGGGCAGGCGGAGCTTCTTTTCGCATAAGATGAAGGTTTGGAAATCAGGATGGTTTGCTAGACAATCAAATATGTACGAGATATCAGTTAAATATAGCCTTGACCTCTTGTTTGAGAATGAGGGAATCCATCCATTGTTATGTCACAGAAGAAGAAGCATGTCCAAGGTGGAATAACCTGGGCAAAAGTCAAATTGATTGTAGAAGATAAGAGAGTTATCAAAAAGATGAGTCATGGTCTGTTGCAATTATCGGTTCCAATGCCTTGTTTATGTGGGAAGAAGTCTGACCAGTCTATAGTTAAGTGGGGCGGTTTTAATACCAACCTTAAGAATTGGTGTGACATTGGTGATTTTCCATGATGCAGGCACGTGGCCTCAGAAAATCATCTGGAAAAGAGTTGAGAATGAAGAGTCAACAAGGCAGATGAACATCTTTTGAATATGAGGACACCAACACCATCAGGGCTAATAGTGGTGGAGTCAGGAGAAGCAAGGAATTTCTTCACCTTGGCATGAGGGAAGTTCACATGCCATACAGGATGTTTTCACTGAGGAGGTGTAGGAATACTTGCACTTGAACAGATAAAATCTGAAATTGAGGAAGCAAGACAGATTACGGAAGTTATCATGACTCCATCATTCAAAAGTGAAGGAACAGATGAGCATGGCCCAGAAACAGTTTCCCAACTGCAATTGACTTTCTGTGTTTGGTGAAACACCCTTAGTTTGGATCTCAGGTTGGCCTGATGCTAAATTCTGATGCATCTAAAAATGGAAATACAATGGAACAATATTGGTGGAGAGACCGAAGGTTCTCATCCATCAGTTTGGCTTTCCAGAAAGAAAAAGCATCTGCTTTCTGGCAATTGCCTTAACCAAATTAATTGTTGCACCAGGAGATACTGGGCAGGGCATGAAGCTGTGAACTGATGAAGAAGAGGTTGTAGTTGTTGATAAATGAGTCCCAAGTACTGTCTATGTTACCAGACATGGCAGCACCTTGGTTGATCCTTGAAGTCCACAAAGGAAAGAGACACAAAGGAGAGAGGATATGGTCTGAGGAACCAAGTGGAGCCGAGGAAAAACAGCATCGGCTGGAGGGAAAGTTGGGCATAGTCAAGTCAAAAGAGTGAGAGAGAGGAAAAGAAGGAAAAAGATAGAGGCCATGAGTTGGGGAAATATGGGTCAATAATCCAACAAATCAGCTGAGGCAGAATTGTCACAAAGGCCCTTGGCTACAACACCATGCAGTACACGACTGTGTTGGCACCGATTCCAAGCCAACTGGAATGGTGACAGCCGAAGTCAACTCAGATTAGCAACAGAAAGTTGAGATGGGAGGTTATGAGGGAGTTGGAATTGCCTGAGAGAACCTCACACACAGAATCATCACAATTGGCGGTACGGTAAATCGGGCCCAAAATCAAAACATTGATATGGAAAGGGACACGGATCCAAAAATATATTCCATAGGGAACGTTGACAGGTAGGAGGATGGTGGGGTAGCGATTATGGGAAAGGGAGCTTCTGGTGTTAATTGCAACACTGAGGAGGGAGGTGAGTGAGTCCACAGGACATCCTGTGAAGGAAGGGTTTCTGTGAAATAAAATCTGGAATTGAGGTAGCAACCTGAAGCAAGAGGTTGATGTGGTTGGACTGTAAGCCTCTGATATTAGTGAGCCAGGTGGAAACGGTTGGGTGGTGCTTCGATGTATGCAGGAGGGAGTGTGGGGTGAAGGTAACTATGTTTATTGGAGAAATGGGGAGGGATATCAGTGAGACAAGCAATGGTGGGACAGATCTTGGGAGCAGTGGCGTACCTAAGGTGTGGCAGGTATGGCACGTGCCCTGGGCGCCACTTGAAGGGGGGCGCCACTGAGCAGTTTTTATTAAAGTCAGACAAGCCATCCTCGGATAGTGAAAAAAGAATTTTCTTCAGATGTATGATCTGTCTTTGATTATCATGGGTGAGAAGCACTAGGATGGCCAGATTGTTAAACCACTCATATAAATTATTAGGTAAAAATACAGTGCTGGGAGCTACATGACCACATACCTCACAGTACCACTGCTCAGTGCCAACTGGCAGTAAGACCATTCTCCTGTGCAAACTAGGGAGGTAGTCTAGAATTTTGTGCAAAATCTGTGAAATTGAATGTTCTTATTAAAAGTGCCATTTCCTTATTTCAGAGCATTGTGTAAGAAGACCATGAAACGTTTCTTCACGAAGAAGAAGGAAAGTGGAGCTGAAGGACGGAAGAGACGAAAGTTAGAGACGAAGGAAGCCAAGAAGTCGAGCAAGTTCTTCATGCCCTTCTTTGAAAAGCCCGGAACAAGTTGTTCGACACGTTCCATGGAGTCGCCTGCACATGCTACAAGTTTGTTAGAATCCGAAGGTGGATCAAGTACAAATGCGTCACAAGCCAAGGAGGAAGTCAAGTCAGATAAATCCGAGTTTGACAAGATTAAAAGTGAGGCTGTCAGAGAGAACGTGAACATGACAGGAGGGGAAGACGATGGTGGTGGTGGTGGTGATGCTGAGTTTATTGACGAGATTTTACTTGACGAGATTGAACCTGATGACACTGAACCTAGTGAACTGGTTGGTGTCGAAGAGCCTCGAACTGTTATACCAGAAGTGATTGAACAGCATGACATTGGACTTGTGGAGTTCGACAAGGATACTGGAAAAGCAATTCTGCCTGACGCATTGAGAACAGGAATAATAAAGCTGGGTTCGAAGTATTTCCAGAACAGTGAGGGACCTTTCCCTACCAACAAATATACCCTCAATGAACAAAATTTGGTTCAAGAGGAAATTGGGAAATGGTCGTGGTGAGGAAGTGACTCGCTCATGTCTAGTCTATTCCCCTTCTAAAAAGTCTGCATTTTGTATCTGTTGTCTTCTCTATTCCCGTTCCCGGTCAGACCATCAATCCTAATTGGAGCAGGAAATTGGATTCAACCAGTGGAAAGCACCTGAAAGGATTAGTGTTCATGAAAATGCTAAGAATCATCAGGAGTGCTTCACACAGTGGAAAGAAATTTAGCTGAAAACAGAGGAGTTATTGACGCGGAACTTCAGTCACAGATTGAGAAGGAAAAGCAGAAGTGGCGTGATATCTTGACGAGAATCCTTCACTGCATAAAATTCCCTGCGACTCAGAACCTGGCTTTGCGAGGACACAGGGAGTCACTTCAGCTGGACGATGACTCCAATGTGGGAAATTTCCTTGGCTTACTGAAACTACTGGCCATCTTTGACCCTGTCATGAAAGAACACCTCACTCGTGTGGAAAGTCATCCTGGATCCATGTCTTATCTTCAGAACGAATTCATCCACATGATGGCATCCACTGTTTGCCAGAGTTTACTGAGAAGCATTCGTAAAGCCAAGTACTATGGTCTCATGTTCGACTCGACTCCTGATCAGGCACACCGTGAGCAGATGTCAGAAGTAGTGAGGTACGTGGAAGTTGATTTTGAGAGGAAAACAGTCCGTGTTAAGAGTCAGACCTTGGTTTTATGCAGATAAGCCAGAAGGATGCTGAGAGCTTGGTTGAAGACATCTTGAAACAGCTAGAGAAGGACGAAATTGAGCTACAAGATTGTCGGTCACAGTGCTATGACAACGCTGCTATGATGGCTGGACACAGAAGTGGTGTTCATCAAAGAATAAGTGAGAAAAACAACCTGGCTGTGTTTGTGGATTGCGACAATCACTCACTCAACTTGGTGGGTGTACATGCAGCCAAGCAGGATACAATGATGGTCACGTTTTTTTGGAACCATCGAAGCTCTCTACGTGTTCTTCTGGGAAACAAAGCGCTGGGAAAAAAACTCAAAAACGCCGTGCCTGTAGTTGTTAAGTCGGAGTCCAAAATCAGGTGGAGTGCAAGGACAGAAGCAGTGAAGCCCATCAACAAGTACCTTGAGGAGATACTTCAAGTTCTCCAGGATATGATAGACAATGAAAACGAGACCAGTGAAACAAGAAGTGACACAAGGCAGCTGTATAACCGCATGTTGAGTTACGATTTTCTGACTTTGCTAGGATTTTGGAACAAAGTACTCATTCGCATTGACCGTATTCAAAAGAGGCTGCAGGATCCTAGCATGAACTTCCACGATGCTGCCCTGGATTTGAAAACCCTCCGAGATCATTTTGATGATGAAAGAGAAGTGTTGGTAAGTGAGTCACTCGAAGAAGGACGCGGTCTCTGTCAAGAATGGAATATTGAAGTTGAAAGACGTCAGACGAAAGAAACGAATGGCTGATGAGAACTCGAGAGACGCTGGGTTAACAGCCAAGGAGGAAATGGAAAGAGTCATGAAGGGAACACTCGACCGTCTTCACAGAGAAATGGATGAAAGGTTCGCTCGTATGCACGAAACTGACGCCAAGTTTGGGTTCCTTCTCGGTGTCGAGGGACTGTGTTACAGCGCCGACAGTAACGACCTAAAGAAGAAGTGCGAAAATTTGGGCGAATTGTTCAGCTCTGATGTTGATAGACAGCAGCTATATGAAGAAATTTTGGATTGCAGAATGTTGCTATCAAGTCGGGCCAACATGAAAATATCAAGACCTGGAGAGCTTCTCGAATATTGTTCAGTATGGAGATGAGAGCGTCTTCCCCAATCTTCGCATTGCTATTCAGATAATGCTAACCATCACAGTTTCCATCGCCAGCAGTGAGAGATCATTCAGCAAGTTAAAACTAATACTTTCGTATTTGGGAGCCTCCATGGGTCAAGGCAGACACTGTGATCTTGCTCTGCTGAGTGTAGAAAGAGAAGAAACTGAAAAAACTGACTGAGCACATCATATAACAATTTGCATCAGTGAAGGAAAGGAAGATGCAGTTGTAATTTTCATGTAGTGCCATAATTTGTTAATTCAATGATTAACGAGCTTGACTTGTATTTTTGAGCTGATTTTATAGTAAAGTTATCTAAAAGATGGGTGTCAGATGTTTGGACAGAGACACAATTTCAGTGCTTGCCATAAGCGCTATTTTCCGTAGATACGCCCCTGCTTGGGAGTAAGGGGATTGGGGACTCGAGTGTGTGTGCACGGGATGGGGGGGGGGGGGGGGGGTATGGATTCGGGCAAAGAGTCAGGAGGGGCAGGTCGGGGTCGATAGAGAAGAAAGGACTAGAAGTGGGATGGTTGGGGAGTTTATGTTTTTAAATTTAATAATGCAATATTTTAAATTTATGAATGCAAATAAATAACGAAAGGTATTGTGGGAAGTTTGGATAAAGCTTTGCTGAAGGAGACACCAGGAGACGACATGAAAAATAATTGAGACATGAACCATTCAGGTGTAAATAGGAATTTGATTCGTCAAGAGATAATGCAAAAATGAAAATGTTTTTTTTTGGATCACATTTGATGATTACAAATGGATGGATCACAAAAACGATAATGGATCACGTTCAAGAGACAGCAGGGGTCATTTGACCAAAAAAAAAACGGGGAGATATTGTTATGTCTGTCCATCAGCTCCGACTGTCAGTCCGTCATGCTATCACCTAAATAATTATGTAGAAATTCATGAAACTTGGTAGTTATGATCACCACATGGCACAAAGGTGCAGGAGCAGTATCCCTTTTGGCTCCACCTTTCTGGGGCGGTGTCAAAAGGTCAATACCAAAAAATGCAATTAATTATGGGCAGATTTTAAAATATTTTTGAATGAAACCTTGTACATGAAACCACCATTAGGGTGCGCTTGAAATGTGTAACAATTTTTTGGATTTGACCTCCGGTTCATGCCCAAGGCTGAGGACTTGGGGTCACAGGTGTCAAAACGGGGGAAAAAAAGTTTAACCCAAAATTTGATATTGGGTCATTCCTGGTGAACTTTTTGTCCTCTTTCAATTTTGTTTTTGGTGGGAAATATTTCCAGTGCCATTGAGTGATAGAAAGGAAGAGTATCGGCTCTCTTATTTAGAGATCGATGGAGTACATTGCCTGGACTATCTTATGACTTATTTGCTCGAGGGCATTCAATCGTAATTAACCAATGGAAACATCCAGTGGCTGAAGTACCTTTGGATAATTAGGCTGAACTTTCTTTAGGCTAAAATTAAACCAAAGATGAACAGGTGCCTGGTGATAGAATAAACGCAAGCCAAACAGTCTTGGACATTTCAAAGTTTTAAGTGAAAAAAAAAAGTGTTTACAAGGTGTTGTTCATGAATGGTCAGAATGAATGAATAAAGGTGACATGGTGGAACATTATACGTTCCTTCGATGTACTTACAGAAGTAACATTTTGTTGGCAACCTGGCTTTGGACAGGCTGCAGATGGAAACTTTCTTGCAGTGACTGCTTGCTGGAAGGAATATAACAGCAAGAATGACATCAGGAAGTACAGATACAGCACAAACTGGGATTCCTTTATATTCATTTTAAATGTTATAACATGTCCATGTGACCAAAATGTTGCAATCACAACTGGTATGGGAGGTGTGTCAGTAATTACATCCACCACCTAAGGTGGACAGAGTTTTATGTTTTCAGCCTTATTTGTCTGTCTGTTTGTTTTGTTTGTGAGCACGATATCACAGAAGTTTAAGGACTAATTCGGCCGAAACATGATGGATAGCTTGGGTTTGTGAGAAGGACGACAATTTTGGTGAAGATTCAAATCCGAATCCGGATACGAAATTCTTCACAATTGAGAGATGTGCCAAAACGATTTCTAGCACGATATTTCAAAAAGTTGTTGACCAATTATGACAAACTAGGTGGATGAGTTGGTTTGGTGACGAGAACAAGCCAATTAGATTTTGGTTAGGGTGCGGATCCAGATCCAGCCTATCAGTGGATACAAAAGCTAAACTGTTCAGCCTGGTGGAGATATGTGCTCTACCGAGTGCCATTCTACTTGTTTATCAAGTGAATACTTCAGAAGCCAAACTAATGCAAATTTCAGGGTCCTTGTGCATTATTACCCCCCATTGGACTTAGTCCAAAATGGGGGCGTATGGATTGGGTCTTGTCCGTCCATCCGCCTGTTCGTCCGTGCGTGCGTCCGCAACCATATCTCGGAGATTTATAAACCTATTTTTTTTTCATACTTGGCAAAAAGACAATACATGATGGTATGTGTTGTAAAAACCAGAGTTACAACATTGTCTCAGATCGTGAGTTTAATTCTGAATCGATCTCGAGCAATACCTGTAAAGAAAACCAGCAAACATCATATCAATATTCAGCATTCATAGGAATCAGTAATGGGTTTGCAAACTAGCACAAGCAAGCCTTGAACAAAGTGTTATACGTACCATCTATTTATGCACCACATAACATACAATAGATGTCACAGGAATGATCATCTGCGCTAACTGTCTGAGTTCTTATAACTGCTGCGTAGTGGACAGAAATCGCATGACACCTGGGTTCAGACTTAGAAGACACAATTTCATGACATTCTCCCCGGCGTTAAAACTACACTACCCCTAACGGTGAAAACCAAGCGAGCATGCTATATAGCAGTATATAAACTTCAGTTAGCAGCAGTCAATGTCAGTCCCAGCCATAGCGATGGGGGCGGCAAATTTCTCTTCCGGCGCACGTTCGATAAGCGTCAGGAGTTTCAACTGCGAGGCCAAATTCCCCCGCGTCGGGATAAACGCCTAACTCGGGTGACGGCGGTGGCACCACAAGGCCGTCCGAATCGGGTGCGTGCGGAGGTGGGGTTGATGGTGAGTTCCCCATCAACGGATCCCCCGGGCTGAGTTCCGGCCCAACGGCATCCCCGCACGGGGCAAGATGACGCACCGAGACTGTAGACTCACGTCCATTTGGCAGCAGCACTTGAGCGTGCTCGGGGTTGGCTTGGAGAATATGAACCTTGTCGACGAGCGGGTCATATTTACTTGAACGAACCGCGCGTTGGAGGAAAGCTGGTCCGGGCTCAGCAAGCCAGCTCGGCAAAGGACGAATACCCCCTGAACGGCGCGAGTAACGAAACATACGGTCGTGGGGAGTTTGATTAGTAGCGGTGCACAATAAAGTCCTGATCGAGCTTGACGCCCCGTGTACCATCCAGGTCCATCGGTCCAGTCCTAGTCCGTGAGACTTAAGGCCCAGAGTAATGGCCTTCCATATGATGCCATTGAATCGTTCCACCTGTCCGTTCGCCTGTGGCCTGTACGGAGTAGTATAGCTCGAAGCAATATTGCGCTGGAGCAAGAAGGTTCTCACATCCTGGGACAAGAACACCGCACCTCGATCGGTGTGTACGTAGGCCGGATTCCCAAACATAGAAAACAAAATCTGCAGACACCGGATAACCGTCCCAGCGGTCATATCGCTACACGGGAAAGTAAAAGGGAATCTGGAGAACTCTTCAACTATCGTAAGGAGATAGGCAGAACTACCTGAAGCCGGTATGCTAGGACAAGCTGGTAGACATGAAGCCAGCAGGGGCCCTTTGAAGTCCATAGCCAATCTCTCCCACGGTCGAGTAGCCTGGATCGGCGGTTTGTAGAAACGTGGTTTGAATTCAGCACAAACGGAACAAGTGCGACATAGCTGGTGAACATCCTCAATTGAGTAGTGCAAATTGCGACTGTGCACATAAGGAGCCAAACGCGTCACACCGGGATGACACAATGTTTCATGAAGAACACGCAGATCCTCAAAGGAGGTGAGACTCGCACACACCACTGGTCGTGATAGTGCGTCCGCAGCTAGATTGTCCCGCCCCGAATGATACTTGATGGTGTAGCAAATATCTGCTAACTCAATCCTCTATCGAGTGATTTTCTCGTTCTTAATGCACTGGGCATGACGCGTGTCGTACATGAAAGCGACACTTTGCTGATCAGTAATGACCTCAAAAGGTTTGCCAAGCAAATAGGGCCTCCAACGCCTGATACACTCAACAATGGCCTATGCTTCCTTCTCGACAGACGAGTGGCGTTTCTCCGCGGAGGAGAGATTCCTTGAAAAGAAGGCCACAAGTTGCCCCCCTTGAGAGAGCGTGACAGCTATCGCATGGTCCGACGCATCGCTTTCCAAAACAAAGGGCTTGTTTTCATCTATCGACGACACAGCGGCGCCAGCGATTTCGGACTTCAGTCCATGGAAAGCGACCTTGGCAGCATGGCACATGGGGAACACTTTGCAATCCACAAGAGGACGGAGCTTCTCAGAAAAATTTTGGACCCACTTTGAATAATGAGCAAATAGCCCAAGGTCTCGCTTCAAAGAAGCATGATCATGTGGCGGGGCCATGTCGAGCAAGGGTCGCAGCCTCTCTTTGTCTTGGGTGATAGTACCCTGGGTCACAGTGTACCCCAGGAGATCTATCATTCGAGTGGAATAGTGGCATTTAGCCTCGTTCAGTCAGTCGGTACTTGCACGCAACCTCGAGGAAGCGCTGCAGATTAGCATCATGATGACCTTGATCATACCCACACACTGTTAGATTGTCCAAGAAGACAAAGACATCTGTCAAGTGTTCCTTAGCGATTATGTCATCTATGGCCCTTTGGAAGCATGAACCCCATTTGTTACCCCAAAAGGCATGCGAGTGAACTGGTACAACCTCTGTCTGGATTCAAACCCAGTGTAGATGCGATCGGCCTCCGCGATTGGAATCCGATGATACGCGCTGCGGAGATCTAAAATACTGTATACCGAGTACTGTGCTACCTGTCGGACCAGGGAATCCAATCCCGGGAGTGGGTAGGCGTCCAATTGCGTAAACCGATTAATCGTCTGTGAGTAGTCAATTACCAAGCGTTTGCGATGATTTTCGGTCTGAACTACCAAAACTTGGGCTCTCCAAGACGATTGACTAGGTTCGATTATGCCCTCTTTTAGAAGTCGCTTAGTCTCCTCAGCAATGAATTGCGTGTCAGCCCGTGAGTAGCGTCGCAATTTAACGGCAACCGGGGCACAGTCCTGGAGTCAATTTGGGAAACAGTGACAGTGGTTCAATTTCCATCCCTGCCAGAGCACACACAACAACAGTATCATCACCACCAAGTTCCATTTCTAAACGACCATGCCGATGGAGAAAATCGTGTCCCAGCAACACTTCTGCACATAACGCTGGTAAGACCATTAAATGCACATCCGGAAACATTCGGCCATTGATCACAAGCTTCAGCTGGCATTCTCCTTGAGTACGTAGCCAAAGTCCTTGGGAAGCCATGGAAATTCGGCGTATTGTCCCGAGAATCGGCCAGCCATGCTTCTGAACGAGTCGCATTTCGACATAGCTATCAGTAGAACCTGTGTCGATTAAGGCGTTTGCTATCTGTCCCTCAATCATAATTGGAATAACAGCGTTGGACAGTCCAGGTGGCCCAGTCGTTGTCGAGTCATCCAGAGGGGCTGCTCGAGCCACGCGCGTGGGTCCGACGCCAGCCAGTGTCGAACGTGGAGCCGATCGAGCCCCGGGTGATGAAAGGATCCCAGTCAAGGGCGTTCGAGCCGCACGAGGCGCCAATTGTCTCGTGGTCGGCGGGATGATCGTAGTCAAGGTCGCGTGAGTCGCGCAGGGCAGCTGGCATTCTCCTTGAGTACGTAGCCAAAGTCCTGAACGCGTAGCGCTTGATAGAGGACGATGATTTGATTTTTGATTTGATTTTTTTTTTTTTTTTGATTTCATTTTTCATTTGATTTTTGATTTGATCGGGGAGGTGATCCCAACCAAGGCCACGTGATCCCAACCACGATTGGGCGCTACGCGACTTTGGGCGCGATTGGGCGCTCAGGCCACGATCCCAACCAAGTGATAGAGGACGATGATTTGATTTTTGATTTGATTTTTTTTTTTTTTTTTATTTCATTTTTCATTTGATTTTTGATTTGATCGGGGAGGTG
This sequence comes from Myxine glutinosa, assembly GCF_964187855.1. Classification (NCBI taxonomy): domain Eukaryota; kingdom Metazoa; phylum Chordata; class Myxini; order Myxiniformes; family Myxinidae; genus Myxine; species Myxine glutinosa. Next base: position 221,861,360 of record NC_136262.1, on the reverse strand, counting down.
ATCCCAACCAAGGCCACGCGGGGCGCCGATTGTCTCTCAGGCGGTGAGGGAATCACAGACAATGTCGAGCGAGTTCGCTGGCCTCGTGACGAGCGGCATACCTATTGCAAAATGACCCTTCCAAGAGCACGAGTGACACGTCGTTTCTCGGGCCGGACAAACTGACCTACAATGATTCTGGTTCCCGCAGAAGAAGCACTTAGTGTTACTCCCGGCAGATGGAGCGGCAGCGGCTGTCACGCTCGTGCCGGAAGCCTCGAGAGTGTCCGTTGTCCCCGATTCCAGCGGAGGTTCCACATCTATTTGCTCCGCGATAGGAGCACTCGCCGGTCGTGTCGTGCTGGTTAAACCCGCAGTGACATACGGACGATTGTACGCCGCCGCTTGTGCCTGTGCTTCATGGTACACGAGTGATAATTCATGAGCCCTTTTCAGCATCAGATCCGTCGTTTCCAGCCATCTTTGCCGTATTATAGGCGAGTGAAGCCCTGAAACAAACGAGTCACGTATCAAATCGTCACACACTTGTTCGTGTGTCCGTACTTCCATCGTGTAGTCCTTTGCTAATCGACGGAGGTCCTGGACGAAGTGGTCGATGGACTCCGGCGGGTCCTGTCGCCGTGACACGAGCAGGTATCGGGTGTAGACCACGCTCCGAGTCTTGATGTAGATTCGTCGTGGTTCTGCCTCGGCAGTGTCATACTCGGCACTGAGATATGTACTCGAAAACAGTATGGGACACGCGGGAATATAGAACCGCGAGCTTGGTCCCGTCCGTGAGGTCCTCCTGGGCACCCAGTTAGCTTGCCAGCAGACTGAGCCAGTGCTTGAGCTGGGCAGGCGAGTCCGGCGCCTGAGGATCCGCTCAGAAGATCGGGACATGTATCAGCTTATGTGTCATGTCATTCTCGTTCAGGACGAGACGGATTCAGAATTGTTGTAAAAACCAGAGTTACAACATTGTCTTAGATCGTGAGTTTAATTCTGAATCGATCTCTAGCAATACCTGTAAAGAAAACCAGCAAACATCATATCAATATTCAGCATTCATAGGAATCAGTAATGGGTTTGCAAACTAGCACAAGCAAGCCTTGACCAAAGTGTTATACGTACCATCTATTTATGCACCACATAACATACAATAGATGTCACAGGAATGATCGTAGCGCTAACTGTCCGAGTTCTTATAACTGCCACGTAGTGGACAGAAATCGCATGACACCTGGGTTCAGACTTAGAAGACACAATTTCACGACAGTATGCATAGGCACATCATTTTGTTTCGTGATGCAATGAAATATGGCAGACAAGCAGCCATTTTAGTTATTTAAAAACCTGATGTTGAACATGTCCTCAACTATTTCTCAGACATGCATTTACCGATCTTGTTAAAATTTGGCACACAGATAACGAATTATGGCTTATATAGGCACGTCATTTTTTTTCAAGATCAGATCCGAGATGGCTGACTGACGGCCATTTTGTTTTTAAATGTGTCCCCAACCATTTCTCATCATTACTAGAGTAGCTCATGGTGGTTGAGTATGCACTTTATTGTACAGACCTAAACTCTTCAGGAATCCACTAATTGAAGGTCCAGGAACAATATTTGGTTGGTAACACATTTGCCACTGACGGCGAAATAGCTGAAATGGCCACACCCCTTTTTGGGCCACGCCCCCTTTTTTGCCGTGACTGTATCTACAGAACCGTTGGACCTAGGAGGTTGCCCGACCACTCAAAATTTGCGCAATGGCCACATTATGGGGGGTCAGTAATACATTTTCATATCCAAAAGTCAATGGTTTTTAAGATAATTGCCAAAAACCGATTTCAACATGTTACGAACTACAATATTATTCGTAATTGTTCCTGTTCCTGTTCCTATTGTTCAAACTGTCCACAACCTGTCAAGATCAAGACAGCTGATTGACATCATGAATAGGTTGAACTTAGCCATCAGCTATGATTCAATGAAGAGGATCAACGCTTCGGCTGCCCAAAAGATGGTGGAGGATACCCTACCCAACAGATGTCCTGTATCGTCAATGATCTCTGAATGGCATGTTGTCCAAGGCGCAATGGACAATTTTGACCATACAGAGAACACAGTTTCAGGAAAAGATGGCAGCCATGACACTGTTCTAGTCATATTTCAGAACCAACCGAGAGATAGCGATTCTGAGGACATTCAGACGACAAGCTGCTCAACACCACTAGGAAAGAGAAAGTTTGCTGGTGTGCTGCCATGTCAGGTCATTGAGAAGTCACACCTTGTCAAAGGCACTGGTGATATACCGGAGACATTTTCAACTACACCATACAAGGATAATCGAAAGCACAGTGTTGATGATGATTATTTCCTTTGGTGCATGGCAAGACAGAAGTACACCGATCGTGAGGAGGGCTCTTTTCCTAGCTTCACAGCAACAATGAGTGCACTCCAGGATCCATTTAAGTTTGATGTTACAAAGACGTCATTTGTACCCATCCTTCCATATGTCGCAACCGAAATGGACACAATATTTACATCCATGATAAACTTTCAGGATGTCTTGAAGCAGAAGAATGCCGTGTCAGGGGCATTGTGGTCTGATGAAGGGGTGTATGCAATCGCCAAGGAAATCCAGCTGTTGAAGCCAGATCAGTTTGGTAACATATTCCTTGGAATGGGACCTTTTCACATGGAGAAGATTGTCATCGCTTGCCTTGGGAAGTTTTTAGGCTGTATCGGTATTGATCTGGCTTTGATTGAGACTGAAGCCTTTGGCAAGCTCGTTGTAGAGAATAGTGTCATGACTGGAGGTCACTATTGCAAAGGCAAGGAGGGAATGAGTCTTGTATCAGAGGTGATGACAGTTCTTATGTTTGAGAAGTTTCAACCTGACCAGGACAGTACTAGTTGTGAATTAGACCAGCAAATAGAGACCATGGAAACTAAGATGCAGCAGGCTTTAGATAGTGACCATACAGAGTTCAGAGAGATTTGGGAAGAAAGCAAGATCTTACATGCAGACTTGAAGAAGTATTTCACCGAATGGAAAGAAACGGCCTGTAATGAGAATGTGAGGTACTGGAGCTTGTTTCTGGATGAGCTGTATCCTATCCTGAGAGATCTTACACACTCTATTCGGCAAGGCGATTGGCATCTTTTCGTTTCAGCTGTGTGGAGGTGCATGCCTTTGTTCTTCGGGTTTGGCCGGACAAACTATAGCAGATGGGGTACGCTGTTCCTTGAAGATTGCCTGGACCTACAAAGGAAGTTCCCGGGTATCTACAGATGCTTTACAGATGGTGGATGGGTGATGTACCACACTACCCGACAAGGCAGTGCAGTAGGATTTGACATGGCACTCGAGAAGTGTTACAATAAACCCGCCAAGGTTGCTGGAGGTATCATTGGGATGACCAGACAGAAAGAAGCAGTAGCCTTATGGAATCTCCTAAAGCATGAGAAAGATCTTCATGTGGCACAGCTGCTGGAATGGTGCAACTTGGGAGACAAAGATGACAGTGAGCTGAGCCTACACCATGAGTTCAATCCAAGTTCTACGAAGATTGGCCATGTTCGTGCAAAGGCCCTTCTGGATTACATAAAATCCATCAACAATCCGTTCGACGCTGGAATCAGACTTCAGAACATCTCTACTGGAGCTGACATTCCCCAGGAGGTTGTCGACGGATTACTTGAATGCCTGGAAATTGGTGAGAAGAGTTATGAAGAGTTTGTTGAGACCAGATTTCAGGATAAGGAGAAGCACCTACATGATACAATCCCTACCAACCGCAAGACTGTTTTCGTGAAACGTACTTCTACTCCGTTCACAGCGAAGAAATCGATGGCGAAAAAGGATGCAGCGGAAACGGTTAGGTACATTGACTATGCTAGAGAAAGAGGGTACAGCATGCTAGAACTCCTGAAGTATGAATTGACCAGCACATCCCAGTTCCTCACCACTGAATGTAAAGATGGCATCAAATTGAAGAAGCCCGATAAAGCCTCCTTAGCCAGGGAACTTGTCAGTCGCCTTCCACAGGAGACGAGGAATGTAAAGAGTGACGCTCAGATGACAATAGTGGACTTCATGGCACTTGTGCGTAAACTACCGATGAAAAAGATGGGCCTTCACACATTCGGGGAATTGGCTGAGAGTCTTTCCAACAGGATTCTTGCTACAGGCTCCGTGTCCACAAGAATAGACATTATTTTTGATGTTTATCAAAAATCATCAATCAAGCAAATGGAACGGGCACAGCGAAGTTCCTCAGAACAAATCACAATCACCATTGGGTCTGACAATCAGAAACTCCCTGTCGATCTTGATATGTTCTGGAGCTCAATGTTGAACAAAGTTCGGTTGCAGGAGTATGTCTTCAAGTGGATGCTGCAGAATGTCGAGTCAGACAAGGAAATATTCTTTGGAGGAGTATATGGGGGTGAATGCAGGAAACTGTTAGCTGGCACTGAAACACAGATCGCAGAGCTCTCAAGCAACCAAGAAGAAGCCGACGACAGAATCATGTTCCATATTAATGATGGTGTTGTGAAACACGGGGTTCAATCAGTCTTGGTCGACTCGCCTGACACAGATGTCTTTGTCAACCTCATCTTCCACTTCAACACAACCTGGCAACTACAAAAGCTGTACGTGAAGCTTGGTAACCGGAAAACAAAGAAAACTGTACCAGTCCACATGTTGGTTGATCAACTGGACAACGGTTTGGTGTCGTGTCTCCCAGCCATTCATGCTCTCAGCGGTTGCGACAGTACCAGCAAGGTGGGTCCAAAGCTGTCTGGCCTGAAAGCATCCATCGATCTCTCCCTACTGGAAGGGTTTGGTGTAGAAGAACTGTCACCACAGATAACAAGCAATGCTGAAAAGTTCCTTGTGTCTGGATTAAAGAAGACCGACTGTTCCACTTTCGATGAATATCGATGGGAGCAGTACCACAACTCCAAGAAAGAACTGGACTTCAACCAGCTTGTGTGCTGTTCATCAACGCTACGAGAACACATAAAGCGAGCATTTCTTCAGTGTAAGATGTGGTTGCAAGCCCCAACTCCTGCCGTCACCAAACCAGATCCACTCCAGTATGGGTATGAAGCAACGGACGTTGGCATAACACCAGTGATACTGCCAGTATCGTGCAGGCCCGATGACCTGCCTCCTCCATGCAAATGCCCAAGAGCATGTATGAGTACCAAAACGTGCACTTGCAGAGACAGGAACATTAAATGTGTCACGTTTTGTGGCTGTAGTAAAGGCGAAAAGTGTAGAAATCCAAATAAGTAAATTCCAAAATAGGATGATGCAAAAGGTATAAGTGTCATATAATGTTGTGGCCTTGGTGGTATCATACAATTGTAGTTCGTAACATGTTGAAATCGGTTTTTGGCAATTATCTTAAAAACCATTGACTTTTGGATATGAAAATGTATTACTGACCCCCCATAATGTGGCCATTGCGCAAATTTTGAGTGGTCGGGCAACCTCCTAGGTCCAACGGTTCTGTAGATAGTCACGGCAAAAAAGGGGGCGTGGCCCAAAAAGGGGTATGGCCATTTCAGCTATTTCGCCGTCAGTGGCAAATGTGTTACCAACCAAATATTGTTCCTGGACCTTCAATTAGTGGATTCCTGAAGAGTTTAGGTCTGTACAATAAAGTGCCCACTCAACCACCATGAGCTACTAGAGTACATGCATGGACCGATTTTGTTCAAACTTGGCACAAAGACGATTCATGAGAGTATACATATGCAGAAGATTTTGTTTTGTAATACGACCAAAGATGGCTGACTGATAGCTTTTAAATCCGTACAGCAAAATTACTAAACCCACGGGGTCTATGATATTACATTTTACGTATTTTTCTTCGTGTTACAGTAAGTCTTCACTTTTACAATTAGAGTTTCTTGGTTTTGTTTGCTACTTTTTGTAGTAACACTGCTGTAACACTTGAGCTGGATCTGCCAATCTGTGAATGATTACTCTAAAATAAAAGTCATGAATGTGAAAACATACAGAAACTCAGACAATAGAGAAGGTACATCAAACTATATTGTGTTGTTTATACAAAAATATCTTGTATTTTAACATTTCCTTTCTCGAAAACTCTGGAAGAACAGATTTTTAAACGTGCAATTATTTTAATAGATTACCCCCTTGTGACATACACGTAGCTTAACATGTTTTTTTTTCTTCATGTAGCCTTGTCAGGCAACTTAAATAACTGTAATTCAATTCCCAGCCCAACAAAAAAACTGTCATCTTGGTGCTTTACTGGCAGAGCGCCTTCCTCAAGGAGTGGGAGGGTACAGAGAGTGTCAAACCAGCTGTCCTAACTGGGAGCACTCACTGGTGGAATTCCATGGCACCTTTCGAAAATAGTAGGTTATTGTGTGTCATTGACTCATTACTGTGGCCAAGTTCTAAACTCCTATCCTGATTTACGCGGGCACTGCATCAGCTGCATCGCTCCAGACCCCAGAAATGACGCAACTATGCAACCAAATGGTGCATACACATGATGATGACTAAGAATGTCCATAATATGGCAGAGGGGATGGGGGGCAACATGTGTACACATTATCTGCAATCCAAACAAACTGACAGCAAGAATTTTGTGATATAATTTCATTTCATTTCAAACAGCAAAAATGAGCAATCTCAGATATCCGCTAATAAATTTGTTAACAGGAAATTATTGTAATTTTAATGGAATAAATACATTTATTTTAATAGATGATTGCTAAATCGCCAGCGTAAAGCAATTTTGCAGGCTGGCAAATAGATTAGTCATGACAACTTAGCACCGAGCACTAAAATGAGGATTTGTCTCTAATTCTGAATTAGGAATAAAATGGGCTCATCATCTGGAATTGTGAATTTTGCAATATTTTGAGGCAGATGTCTACCCAGCCACTCTGTCTTGATATTTCCACTTCAATTTGCATTTACAACTTAATAATGGCATATATATATATATAACGCAATGTGAAAAGCTGTTCTTGAATCCCAGTCGCAAACACAGCATACAGCTAAATCTTCCAAATAAAACAGCAATGATTATCAGGGATTGAGAATGTGAAAATTCAACTTGTAATGATAATTTCCAAAAATATTTTCAAAGAGCACAATTGTCCCCCGTCGCGGAGCGAAAGGGGGACTATGGTTTTCCCCTCCGTCCGTGTGTGCGGACGTGCGTGCGTAAGCGAAGGACCGAATTCTAATTTGGTGTGTGGGTGCAACTAGGCATATGGAAGAACCCTATTGAAAATTAGGTCGCCACGTCAAAATCCAAGATGGCCACCGCCATGTATGTCTGAACATTGTGAGTGGAATATCTTGAAAAATAAATGAACTACTAACTTCTAATCTGGTGTGTGGGTGTATCTAGGCATAAGGAACAAGGCTATTGAAAATTGGGTCGCCACGTCAAAATCCAAGATGGCCGCCACCATATATATGTGCGTGCGTAAGCGAAGGACCGAATTCTAATTTGGTGTGTGGGTGCAACTAGGCATATGGAAGAACCCTCTTGAAAATTTGGTCGCCACGTCAAAATCCAAGATGGCCACCGCCATGCATGTCTGAACTTGAGCGGAATATCTTGAAAAATAAATGAACTACTAACTTCTAATCTGGTGTGTGGGTATATCTAGGCATAAGGAAGAACGCTATTGAAAAGTGGGTCGCCACGTCAAAATCCAAGATGGCCACCGCCATGTATGTCTGAAATTGTGAGCGGAATATCTTGAAAAATAAGCGAAGTACCAAGTTCCAATCTGGTGTGTGGGTGCATCTAGGCATAAGGAAGAACGCTATTGAAAATTGGGTCGCCACGTCAACATTCAAGATGGCCGCCACCATATATATATGTCAACCTTGTGAGCGAAATATCTTGAAAAATAAACGAACTTCTAATTTGGTGTGTGGGTGTATCTACGCATAAGGGAGAACGCTATTGAAAATTGGGTCGCCACGTCAAAATCCAAGATGGCCGCCTTGCGTCTTCCACTTTGTCAACTCACCACGTCACCGACAGGGGACCTAGGCTTAACGCTTGTTTAATTTGAAAACGTGTGTTTTGAAGTATGGGAAATTGACAGAGAGGGGAGTGAAAGGGAGAGAAGAGAGAGGGGAGAGATAGAGACAGAAGAGAGATAGGGAGAGAAGAGAGATAGGGAGAGAAGAGAGATAGGGAGAGAAGAGAGATCGGGAGAGAAGAGAGAGAAGAGACTTTGACTTTTTATGTCCTTTTATTACAAAAGTATTTTTAAAATACTAAATTATGAGTCAAAGAAAACGATCACAAGAGTTGCACCTACCTTTACATGATAAATAAACAAAATATAAGCAAACAAGCAAGTATTAAGGAAATCAACCACAGTGCATTCAGAAAGTATTCAGACCCCTTAACTTTTTTCACATTTTGTTATGTTGCAGCCTTATGCTGAAATCGTTTAAATTTATTTTTTCCCCTCATCGATCTACACTCAATACCCCATAATGACGAAGAGAAAACAGGATTTTAGAAAGTTTTGCAAATTTATTAAAAAGAAAAAACTGAAATATCACATTGACACAAGTATTCAGACCCTTTGCTATGACACTTGAAATTTACCTCAGGTGCCTCCCATTTCTCTTGGTCATCTTTGAGATGTTTCTGCACCTTGATTGGAGTCCACCTATGGTAAATTCAATTGATTGGACATAATTTGGAAAGGCACACACATATGTACGAGTTGTTGAGGTCGAAGGAACTGCCTGCAGAGCTCAGAGACAGGATTCTGTCGAGGCACAGATCTGGGGAAGCCTACAAAAAAATTTCTGCTGCATTGAAGGTTCCCAAGAGCACAGTGGCCTTCATAATTCTTAAATGGAAGAAGTTTGGAACAACCAGGACTCTTCCTGGAACTGGCCGCCCGGCCAAACTGAGCAATCGGGGGGAAAAGGGCCTTGGTAAGAGAGGTGACCAAGAACCCGATGGTCACTCTGGCTGAGCTCCAGAGATCTTGTGTGGAGATGGGAGAAACTTCCAGAAGGACAACCATCACTGCAACACTCCACCGATCTGAGCTTTATAGCAGAGTGGCCAGACGGAAGCCTCTCCTCAGTGAAAGACACATGAAAGCCCACAGAATCTTGTTTCTCAAAGTCTGAGAGTCCTTTAGGTGCTTTTTTGCAAACTCCAAGTGGGCTTTCATGTGTCTTTCACTGAGGAGAGGCTTGTTGCCTCGACACAATCCTGTCTGAGCTCTGCAGGCAGTTCCTTCGACCTCATTGTTTGGTTTTTGCTCTGATATGCATTGTCAGCTGTGAGACCTTATATAGACAGTGTGGTGCCTCTCCAAATCATGTACAATCAATTGAATTTACCACAGGTGGACTCCAATCAAGGTGTAGAAACATCTCAAAGATGATCAAGAGAAATGGGAGCCACCTGAGCTAAATTTGAAGCGTCACAGCAAAGGGTGTGAATACTTACGTCAATGTCATATTTCAGTTTTTTCTTTTTAATAAATTTGCAAAACTTTCTAAAATCCTGTTTTCTCTTTGTCATTATGGGGTATTGAGTGTAGATTGATGCGGGAAAAATGAATTTAAACGATTTCAGCATAAGGCTGCATCATAACAAAATGTGAAAAAAGTGAAGGGGTCTGAATACTTTCTGAATGCACTGTACATAGTAAATACTAACTGACCCTCTACTCAGCTATTTTGCAAAATGCATTTCCTACACACCACTGCTTCTCGAAGAGTTGTAACTCAGAACAAGAACAAAATTCCAGGTTAATTCTTGAAACACAGAGAGCTTTAAACATTTCCAAAACATCTGTACTTTAAGAATCATTACGTATCTTTGATTTCCTGGTCTTATATATCGCCAACTTGGCTTGCAAAATAAAGAAATGAATTAAAATTGTTGTTGGGGAATTGAAACACCCACTAGGGCCAAAAATAAAGGCAGGAAAATAAAAAACAAAGGAAACCCGTGCAAGTAACATTTTAAAGAAAACAAATAAAGGATTTAACCAGTCACAGCATACATGCGCAAGGGGCAAGGTTTCAGTTTGTCCACAAAATGAACATTGTTTACTTATCGCTTGCGAGGAGCAGTGAATTAGGGAATTTGTAGGTAGGATCCAATGAGCAATTCTCCATTGAAGATCCCCAACATGTTTTGGCACATGCTGTTTATAGTACCACCACCAAATAGGGTAAAGGGGAGGGTATTTGGCAGGACTGCAGGCCATCTACAGGGTACAGTGGAGGACAACGAAGGAAAAAGGATTTTTAAGCATTGCACATACAGGGTCTTTCGATTGCTCACAGAAAAGGATAGAGAGCGGCCAAAACTAATCGATTCCAAACTAAGAGAACCAGATAGACAAAGATTGGGGAAGGGTGGATAAGATTCAGAGGTGGGTATGGGAGGGTTGCTTGCCTAGCCATTTGAAGCACAGTAGATGTGAAGCACCATTTTCAAAATGCTGTCAACTGTGCAACGCGACCTAATGCCAACCGTCGAAACCAGAGCAGTAGCACTTATCCACCTGTCTGGTGGCGTTTCTCAAATGACACACTTTTGTTACTGAGGCATTTATAAACTGTTGAATGAAGGTGCTTTCATTCACACACTCACCAAATGAAGAGTTGTGAAATAATTGTTCTTTGAAGAACATGGATCGAACATAAGTCGAGGGGTCACGGAGACAGGTAAAGGATTGCCACGCATTCAGTAGCCTTTGGTGAAAGGCAGGTAGCATCGATAGGTCTATCTTGGTCGAATACATCAGGAACAGCTCCTGTGCAAGGTCCAACTTCCCCGCTTGACGTAAGATGCAGCTGGTAAGCTGTCTCCAAGCCAAACATGGTTCAAACAAGAAGCGCCATGTTGTTCGTAGGCGGAAAGCCATGCTGCGGCACTTGACATTGACAAGCCCTTGGTCACCATCTGCAGTTGGTAGGTTTAGAATCTCTGGTCTCAGACAATGCTTTCCCGACCAGAAGAAATGGGTGATGCATTTTTGTATGTCCTCCACCAGAGTTTTGGGTGGCTGCAGGGAAAGAACCTTGTACCATAACTTAGTGGTGACCAGACTGTTGATGACTAGTACCCTACCTCGGTAGGACAGATGGCAGAGCAAGTTCTTACATTTCAGTAACAGTACTTCAATGTGTGCCAACAAGCCTTCCCAGTTATGCCTCACAAAATTTCCAGGGCCAAGAAACACCCCTAGGAACTTAATCCCATCTCTTCTCCACAAAAGATTGGCAGGGAGAGGAGGAGGGAGAGGAAATAGGGGGGCAGGTAGGGGATAGGTAGAGGGTTGAAGCCACAGCGCTTCTGTTTTTGTCCAATTTATCTTGGCCAATGATGCCCTGCTGAAGAGATCCAATGCACTCATCAGCAAACCAACGTCTTCTGAATGACTGATGCAGACACAGATGTCATCTGCATAAGCAATGCTTTTTAAGGGGTGGGTTCCAATAGTAACACCAGACAAGGACTTCCGAAAGGTATTTAAGAGGGGCTCAAGGGATAAAGCATACAAAATTACCTGACAGCGGGCAGCCCTGCCTTACACCTCTCCCAACACAAAAGGGAGGTTCAAGTTCATTGTTTATCTTTAAAATAGCCGATATGTTTGAATAACATAATTGTATGTGGGATAGAAAGAGAGGTCCAAAACCAAAACATTTTAGCACTTCAAAAATATATGTATGAGAAACACTGTCTAAAGCTTTCTCCTGGTCGAGGAAGATCAAGCCACAACTTTCATAATTAGTCTCACAGATTTCAATGACATCTCGGACAACAGAGATATTATCCTGAATATTGCGACCAGGAACACAATAAGTCTGGTCCATGCGTATGTCTCCTAGTAGGGGTGAGACGAGACGCAAGGCCAAAGCCTTTGAGAAAATTTTATAGTCCGTACACAATAAGGACACTGGCCTCCACTGTGATATGAGCAATGAATTTCCTTTTTTTAGGAAAGAAAGTAAGCACGGCTCTCCTGCAGCTCAGTGGAAGTTCACCCTTCTTCAAACTCTCCAGGAAAACCAGAAGCAATTCAGATCCAATCAAGTCCAAAAATTTCTCGAATAACTCCACTGGCAGACCATCCAGGCCAGGTGATTTCCCTCTGTCTAGGCTTTTAACCCTTTGAGTATGGATGACGTCCAGTGCCGCAACCTGCGAAAAAGTTTTGTGTATGGATGACGTTACTACACGTCATTGACTATACCTATAAATAGATCGTCAGTACGTGGTTGCATTCCCGTACCAAAATGCCAAATTAATCCCGTACCGGGGTTTTTTTTTTTTTTTTTTTTTTTTTTTTTTTTTGTATACAAGATCGAGGCTCGTGAAAGAGCGAACATTAATCACACAGAAAAGACAAACAGACACATAAAACAAATAACATCGGGAGTGGTAGACAAGATGGGGAGAGAGGGGGAAGGACACAAACACAACATTTGAGAGCAGGGACCGAGAGACATGGAGACATCGAGAGATCTGTGGGAGGGAGAGGGCTTTGGGGGGGAGGCATGTGAAGGGGGGGAGGCATGTGAAGGGGGGGGGGGGGTGGGAGAGGTATAAACATATGGACACTGCCAGGATTTCCAGGAAAGAAGTTGGAATTTCAAACAAGGTGGATCTGGGGTGAATTAGTGGGGGTAGAAAAGATCAAGGTTATGGATGGGGGAAGATAAGAGATGGTGGTGAACAGCTGTTTTAAAAACCTGGAGGGAGGAGAGGGATTGAAGGGAGTGTGGGAGTTTGTTCCACAGGCGGGAGAAAAGAGGAATGAAAGAGTGAAGGTGAGCAGAGATCCGAGATTTCGGCAGTTTAACCATCAGAGGGTTGCTGGCAGATCTTGTGCGACCTGTAGGAATATTTGGGGGACAGAGCACAGAGAGAGCTGGGGGAGCAAGGCCGGAGAGGAGTCGGTAGAAGACAGAAAGGCCACCTACCTGCCTGCGGTGAGTGAGTGAAAGGCCCTCAGAGATAGCTTCATCGCGGGAGATTCCAATGATTTTGAAAGCTTTGGATTCAACAGCGTGAAGCCGAGCCAGGTGTGAGGCAGGAGCACCAGCCCATAGGGGAGAACAGTATTCCATTGAGCTGCGGATGAAAGCCTTGTATGTGGTGAGGAGCTCAGGTGTGCCGAGGAAGGACTTCGCACGACGGAGGATGCCCAGTCGGCGACTGGCTTTGGAGGCCAGCTTGGAAATGTGGTTTTCCCAAGAAAGATCATGGCAGATAGTGAGACCCAAAAGCTTGAGTGACAGAACTTCTTGGAGAGGATTGTTGAGAAAGTAGATGGGAGGGTTGTCCAGTCGATCTTTTCGGAGAGACATAGTAAGAGAGTGAGATTTGTCAGGATTGAAAGACATGTTCCACTTGTTTGACCAGTCTGTGATTTTGTCCAGGTCTTCAGAGAGTGAGGAGGCTGCAGACTGCCGATCTGAGGGAAGAGGAATGGAGCGGCAGAGAGTGGAGTCATCAGCAAAGAGATAGAGAGGATTTTCCAGAGAGTCGGAGAGATCATTGATAAAGACCAGAAAAAGCACAGGGCCCAGCACACTTCCTTGGGGAACTCCAGCCTGAACAGGAAGGGGAGATGAGAGAAATCCATTCAGGGCCACACGTTGACTACGACCAGAGAGGAAGTCCGCAAGCCATGCATGGAGATTTCCATGGATACCATAGGAGGAGAGTTTGGTGAGCAGAGCTGGGTGCCAGACCGTATCAAAGGCCCGTGATATGTCAAGGGAGACAGCTCTGATTTCCTGTTTGGCATTGAGGACCTCCATCCATTGTTGAGACAGCAGAAGCAGCATGTCCAGAGTAGAGTGACCTGGTCTGAAACCAAATTGATGATCAGAGATCAAGCCATTGGAGAAGAGGAAAGATTTCATATCCGAAGCAATGATGGATTCCATGACTTTGCTGATAATTGGTAGCAGGCTGATTGGTCTGTAGTTGCAAGGATCTGTTTTTGCACCTTTTTGTGTAAAGCGGTAATGTTAGCTGATTTCCAGGATGCTGGCAGATGACCTTGAGCAAAAGATAGGGTGAAAAGAACAGAGAGAGGGTGAGATAGAGCGGCAGAGCAGGATTTTAGGACCCATGGGCTGATGCCGTCTGGTCCAGTTGCAGAATCAGAGTCGAGGTTTGACAAAAACTCCTCCACCTTGTCAGGAGAGAAGGACACAGAGTCCAGGAGCAGTTGGGTTCGACTGGGAAAGGTGGGAACAGAGAGAGATGGGTTTGGGACTAAGGATTTCGAGGCGAACACAGAGTTGAGGCATTCGGCTTTGTCACGTGCGATGTCAACTGTGTGGCCATTTGAGGTAAGGGAGGGGATGGAGGGGGAACAAACACCAGAAACGGATTTGACCAGACGCCACCAGGATTTGGAGGAAGGAGACAGGTTTGAGAGTTCATTCTTGAGTGAGGAGAGATAGTGCTTCCTGGCACTCCTGAGGGTAGACACACACTTGTTCCGAGCTTGGTGGAAGGAACTGAGATTTCCTTCAGTTGGATTAGCCTTCCAAGAGGCAAAGGCAAGTTGTTTCAGGGCAACTGCCTCACCACAAGATTCAGTGTACCATGGACGGGAGGAAGGGTAAGACAATTGAAGGCGAGATGGGATAAATCTGTGCATGACAGAGATCAGTTTGCTTTGGAAGAATTCCCAGGAAGAATTGATGTCAGAGGCAGTGGAGATGGGAGACCAATCCAGACGATTGATGGCTGCTTGAAGACCGTCCCAGTCGGCCTGAGTGAAATGCCAGACTCGTCGACGCTGAGGAGGCTCTCTGAGAATGGCCAGAGAGATGTCCACTTTGACAAGCACATGATCAGAAGAACCGATTGGAGCAGAAGAAGAGCAGCAGACATTAGCAGGGAAGTTTGTCATAACCAAGTCTAGAAGAGAAGATACTCCATTGGCTGAGATCCGGGTCGGGAAATTGACAGATTGTGTCAATCCCAGTGAGTCACAGAAGTCCTTTGCTGAGGTGCCATGACTGGTGAGAGAGGAACCCACACCCAACCAGGTGGCATGATGACAGTTGAAGTCACCACATATGAGGAAGAGAGAGTTGGGATGAGTGGATAGAAGTTGGTCCATGTTGTCAGACATTGAAATGTAGATGGAGTCATCACTGTTTGGGGGACGGTACAGAACACATATGAACAAAAGGTGGGAGCGGAGAGGAAGCCGTAACCAGAGGTACTCCTGCGGGTGAGGAGGAAAGAGAGCAGTGCAAGGAGAGTGAGGAAGAGAGTTTTTGACAAAGATAGCCACCCCACCACCAGGCCGAGGCTCAGGTCTATCATACCGGAGGAGGGAGTAACCAGGAAGAGATATTAAGGAATCAGAGACATCTTGAAGGAGGAAAGTCTCTGTTAAGCAGATCAAGTCTGGATTGTCAGAAGCAACCTGTATGGAGAGATCAGTCAGGTTTGAGCGAAGGCCCCGGATGTTTGAGGTCCATACCGTTAATGAAGAGAGAGGGGGAGCATCGGGTACAGGACAGGGGAGGGGAGGAGTAGGGTAAGATGAAGGATGAGAGGGGGAGGTAGGGAGAGCAGTTGATAGTGTTTCAGATGTTGCAGAAGAGTTCCAAGAAAGGGAAGGATGAGGAGGATGAAAGGTTTGATGGTGAAGGGATGCGGCACAGTGAGGGGTTGTTTGAGGGGGGGCAGAGGAAAGTAGAAGGTTTGGGGGGGTGGAGGTATGAGATAGAAGGGAGATGAAGTGGGGAGGAGGCAGCTTGGAGGAGGAGGGGGGAGGAGAGAGAATTGGAGAGGAATGGTATGGGGGGAGAATTGAATGGGAGGGATTGGGGGGGAGTTTTGAAGGGGAGGAGTGAGGGGGGGGTTTAGGAGGGGAGGGGCAAGGGGGGAGTTTTGGAGGGAAGGGGCAAGGGGGGAGATCAGGAGTGGAGGGGCAAGGGGGGGGATTAGGAGGGGAGGGGCAAAGGGGGAGTTTAGGAGGGGAAGGGCAAGGGGGGAGTTCAGGAGTGGAGGGGCAAGGGGGGAGTTTAAGAGTGGAGGGGCAAGGGGGAAGTTTCGGAGTGTAGGTGCAAGGGGGGGGATTTGGATGGGAGGGGCAAGAGGGGAGTTTAGAAAGTGGATGATTAATGAAAGACGAACATTGATAACAAATTGGGTTTGTTGTGATTTTCAAGTTAGCAATCCGATTCAGAACGATGGAGGAGGGATGGAATGAATGTGAATTTAGACCATGTAGTGAGGGAGACGTATAAGATATTGAATTTCTTTTTTTTGAAGTGGAATGAGTTGGAGAGGAAATTGAGAAAAACCTTTTAAATAGGAAGAAAAACAGCGTGTTGTAATATACCACTGAATAAAACACAGAAGGGGAAAGGTTAAACATATTTAAATAATATTTAAACAGAACTATGAACAATCTTATATGCACAAAAATACCAACGGGGGGAGAGCCGAGAGGGACCACCACGAGTCACGTGAACAGGGCAAACGGTGGATGGCAAGGAGATAATGGGGGTGGGGCGAACAGCACACCTGGACAGAAAATACAGGATGAGACAACAGTACACGTGGAGAAAAGAAAATAAATTTTTTTGTTTTTTTTGGGGGGGGGGGGGGGGGTGGGGATTTAGAACGTTAGACAGTATTATGTTCGGGTTAGAAGGGAAAAAACCAAGAGCCAAGCAAAACACGCTTAAGTTAACAAAACACCGACGGGGTACAACTACAAGGCCACACACGAGGAGCAGAACACGATTAATTAATTACGAGTTACAGGAAATTCAAACCAAAACTAACTATAATCAAACAATATCGCATGGACGATAAAATAACGAGTTGAAATTTGACAATCTATCTGGGGAAATGGGGGAGAAACACGTGGTCGAAGAACGAACGAACGAATAAGAATGAATAAACGAATGAGCACAGAGAAGGTAATGTCTTTTTTTTTTGTTTTTTTGAGTTGAGATTTACATAAGGAAGTAGGCTTTGGGGTGGAAAGACTGCGAAAACAGAGAACGAAAGTTATTGGATCACAAACGACAGGCGCTGAGAGAAAAACAAAGCCTCAAGGTTGTACAGTGTTCACTGTACAAGGCCTCAAGACGACACGAATTAACACGATTTTCAATACAGGTATGAAAGATTTGCACCGAAAATCTTTGTTGGGACAATATACGTACATACACCATAAAAGAAATACAGTTATAACGAAAATACAAATGGGAACAATTACTTAACTTCGATTTCGATGGAGAGCGTGTGGAGCTGCGAAAAAACGAACCCTCACCAGCAAGGGTGTTATTTATCAAAAGAAAATCCCGTACTCAAACGGTTAAGGGCAACAGAAAGTTCCTCAAGCGTGAGCGGTGACTCCAAATCTGTTCTTTGCTTTGGAGTTAGTGTACCGACACCATCAAACAAGTTCTGCATCGACATCTGTTGCCTGGTCAAGTGTGGAGAGGAAGAGTCTTGCATCCTTCTTAGTTGCTGCAGGGTTGGTCATGATTGAATTATCAGGACGTTTCAAAGCAGTAATTTGGGGATGAGGAAATTTTGTTTCAAAATCAAAGAAAAACAGGGTTGGAGAATCCAGGAGGTAAAGGTGCTGAAAGCGGTCTCGTTAGCACTCCTTGGGTTTGATTAGAAATTATATTATTAAGAAGAGACTTCTTCTCACATAGTCTTAGTTTATTTTGGGGGATAGGATGGGTTTTTTAATTTGTTTGGATCTGGAGAATCTCCTTCTCCAGCTCCACTTTCATTCTGTGTTCTACCTGTGTGTTTAGAAAACAAAACTGCTGACAGAAACTTCTAATTTGTACCTTTGTGTTGTCCCACCACAATCGCTGGTCCTTAAAACGGGATTTGGAGCCTCTCAGATTGATTGGACCACACCCTCTCAAAAGCATTCCTAAAGGAGGGGTTATCTAATGGGGAAATGTTTAGTTTCCAAAAAGAGTGGTGATTTGGAGATAACCCTACACGGTAACTCATGGTCATGAGGTGATGGTCGGAGAAACCAGACGGGGAAATTTCAGTGGCGAGGGAGAGGTTCGTAAATGGCAAATTTATATAAAATCTATCAAGCCTGGCAAGGGTCACTTGATTATTGGCAAGCTTCCACCAGGTAAATTGATGGGTGCCTGAATTTTGTATCCGCCAGATATCTTGAAAACCAAAATCTCTTATTATTTTAGATGACAGTCTGGCTGGTCTGGGTTGAGGTTCTGCGCCATTCCAATCACACAGGTTGCAGGGTGCAATTAAAATCACCGCCTATTGGTTCACGAGTTATCAAGTGACCACTATATTCGTCATGTGTGTGCGGCTGTCTGTGTGTGTGTCTGCCTGTCCGCAGCATAACTACCTGATGATATCATCCGATCTTGATGAAACTTGGTTGGGAGGTTTATATCATGATCTAGTTGTGTCCTGCCTCGAGTGGGCATATTGCGCCCATTGTAGGCAGAGCCGCGCCCGAAAAACATGTCTTTTTAGGGGGTAATCGAGTTCAAGCTACATCTTCTCCGATGGGTTTGGTGGAATCTGGCAGGGGTTTCGGTATTTGGTTTGGCCAATGTCATGTGTCTAGCCCCACGGAGCTCGATTTTTCATTTTCGCCGCAAGGTCACAAGGTCACGAAATTTAGAAAAGTCGATTTTTGATGGTTTTATTACATTGTTCGCTTCCTGATAGGGTGAAATGTCGTACATGTTTTTATATTATCACATACATCATGAAATACAAGTTTTCCAACAAATTTCAAGAATCTTCGACCTTTGACAAAGGTCAAATTTTCAAAGTTGTCGGAATCGAACCGAATTTTCGGTATTGTGTAGCTAACTAGTCTCATAACAGATAATACATTCCTATTTATATATTTTCAATGTCGGTTTTGACCGTTGTCATTGAATACCGTTCGCTCGTGAACCATCGTTGTCTCATGACTTGTTATAATGCACTTCTGCAAGTCTAGCTGCATCATGTGGAGTCGTAACCTGTCATAGAAGGTTCGTCGGTCTGTGCCCTTTGAAGGGGCATAGACATTTATTAAAGTAAAATTTATGTCTCCATCAACAAAATCCAGTGAAGCTGAGTGACCTGGGAATATTTCCTGAAATGAGAGTTGGAGCGGGCAAAAATGGGGATTAATGAGAAAGGCAACTCCTGCTGTACGAGAGGTTGAATCGCTAAAGTAGCCGGCCTTTTTCATCATTAAATTCCATATAGCGTGAGACGATGGAGTCGAGTGGGTTTCTTGTAAGAAAGCCACATGCCTATTTTACTTTAATTGTCTATAGTTTCCTTTGCCTTACAACAGGGGGTTCTTAACATTTTTCCCTGTCAAGACCCCCAACGGATTGCCCACAATGTCCCCATACCCCCTTTGCCAGACTGTTGACTGACCAAGGCGCACCGAAGGTTCGCATAGCTCGGGGCATGTCCCCCTAGAATTTTTTTTAATTTCTCGGTGCTCTGTGGTGCATTCTGAGGGGTGTTTTTACTTTAATTGCCTAATTTTTTGGATGAAAATTGGTAACTTATTACCCAGAAAATGGGCCAAGTTCGGGGATCCGCACCTGATTACCAGTCCCATTAGGTTCCAGTGTGACTTCAAAATGTCTCAATAGCTTAGTTTTACATATGGATAATTAGGAACACAACAGGAAAGAAAATCATTAGGATTTTATCCCTATTTATTTCTTTGCTTGTTAACAAAGAAACAAAACAAACTAAACTAAACTAAAACATGCAAGTTTTATGCAAGCCCTTTTACTAATCTAGTGAGATTGTTGCTGCTGTTTTCGTGAAATCAGAATAGGGAATCGGGGCACAGTTCGTGACAACGCCACTCGCATATCATCGGACACATCAAGTCGATTTCTCCACTTTGATTTCAGGTTCATTAATGCAGAGAAACCTGTTTCACAGAGATACACAGAGATTATATTTAAATATATATTTATTATATATTTAAAGTTGATATTTCATTGAATTTATTACAATTTATTATTATAATTTATTACGAGTCCCATACCCCAGATTTTGGTCCCCATACCCCCAAGGGGTATGGATACCCCAGGTTAAGAACCCCAGCGCTTACAAGGTTGACCACTTGGATCATCCTAGGCTTGCTCGCACCACCATTTATATTGAGGCTACCAAAAATAGTCATAGAGATGTAAAAGAGGTAAGGAAAGG
This sequence comes from Myxine glutinosa, assembly GCF_964187855.1. Taxonomy (NCBI): domain Eukaryota; kingdom Metazoa; phylum Chordata; class Myxini; order Myxiniformes; family Myxinidae; genus Myxine; species Myxine glutinosa. The sequence goes on along the minus strand of NC_136262.1, from coordinate 221,841,116 downwards.
GAAATATGCGTATCATCCTTTTCGTTCGTTTTTTGCCTTAACAATGTGTTTCTTAAGCCTACTGCATTGGGTTCTGTGAAATTGTGGTCACTGGGTCGGTGAATAATACACCTTGCGTTTCAATAAACCCATGTAGATCAGGAAAATCATCTTTTATTTCAATATAACTTTTTGTAAAAGTCTGGTTCAGAAACTTCACCATTTGCGATGGTAAGACGTTGGAATCACTGTATGTGGGGAATTCCTCAATGTCATAGGATTCCTCCCCAGACATGTCAGAAGCACTATCTGGGACCCCTGGCACTTGAGACGCCAGAATACTCTGTGGTGTGCAGGTGTCATCCTGCCCTGTTTCTGTAGGAACAGGTTGAGGGAGATGTTCCACCAGAACCCTGGGTAATGTGGGGTGGAGGGGCGATTCTGCAACCTGCTGCACAATTTGAGGTTCTTCCTCGGGACAATCATTGTGCTCAGGTAAATTTTCTAAATTAGCCGGTACAACGACTATTTGATTTGAAAGATCGCCGGCAGGTGCGTTGAAACACTGAGGGGTCGAAATTTGCTCTTTTTACCCCCCAGTCGAATCTCGACCCGACTTGTCATAATCCACACAAGGATTTAACGTAGTTTGCACTCCAACCTCATCTGGAGGTAGCGCATGCAACTCCATCACATTAGGCTGAGGGTCCATATCGGCAGCAGGCAGAGGATCTGCATTCACATTTAGCAATACTTCATATCGATTACTCATCGATGTTTTATCAGGTGGTACTGAGTCCAATGCATCGGAGTCTAACACCACCTTTTCCTTACGGGGTGGAGGGACATTCCGAGGTGTTTTCCTCTTTCTCAAAGAGGAGACGAGTGTAAAACCATCCCAAACGTTTTCTTTTTCGGATGTTATCGATGTCGATGGTACGTTTTCTGTCAGTATCAGGGGGTGTTGTCTGCTCGGCCACTGCGGGGGCAATTTGTGGACAAAACCGTTTTAGATGCCCAAAGTTCCCACAGCCAAACCATTTTAACGTTTCCGTGGACGCATATACCTGGTACTCGTGATTATCCACACGAAACGTAAATACCGCGTTGAGCACCATGTCCACATTGGATGCAGGAAACACAATGTACACCTGCCGCCGAAAGGACATGATGTGTTTAGCCTGCTCGTTGCGACATCCCAGAGATAACATCGTGATCTCCGACACCACTGTACCATACCGAGAAAGCTCTTTTAAAATTAAATCGTTTTTCAGGAATGGGGGACAATTTGATATCAAGACTTTCACCGTTGGGTGTCCAGTGGGGAGACCAGGGCAAAATGTTAATTCTTAGAAGACAAACCGGTCGCCACAATTTCATGCACCAGCTGCTCTTCAGCTACGAATATTACCAGGCGTTTGTTCACCCGTGAAGCTGCACAGATTTTCTCGAGCCCGATTATGTTACCCACTGCAATGACGATGTCTTCCACGGTGACCTCGTTAGGGGGAACGCAAATCCACGCCATGTTTCCACGCCCTCGAAGGCAGCGTAGCGGGAACGTGCCGGCATTACGACGATCGGAAAACCCTCGGCCGAAGCCGAGATGGATTTGGGGATGGTGGAGGGGTAGGGGTACAGCTTTCTGTACCAGTAGGGGGGAAAAAGGGAAAAGCTCTACTCGGCATACACCAGCACGTGCGAAACTATCGCGAGGGTCAGAGTGCCGATGGACTCACCCCTCGATCTCACCGAAAGGCGTGGGCTCTCTCTCTGTCTCTGTCTCTGTGTCTGTCTCTGTCTCTCGAACGGTTGGAGGAAGGGAAGACCAAGCAGGGAGAGCGGGCATGGAGGTGGGGGTGGGGGAGAGGGAAAATGGGAAGGGAGGACGAGGGTCATGGTACCGGGTTTGATGAAAATGGAGTGGTGGGGGGAGACAGAGAATACACAATGTGAAAATAAACAAAAATGGAAAGGAAAGGTGAGAACAATGACCAAAAAAAGGGGGGGGGGGGGGTAGAAAGATCGAAAGTCAGAGCAGCTCGCACCCCACCACACATGCACAGCTGCCATCTTGCCACGCCCAACACACAAACGGCCAGCAGGGGGGGAGAGGGAGACATTGAGAGGGAGAGGGGGGGGGGGGGGAGAAAAAAGAAAGAAAGGAAGGAAGGTGAGAGTGGAAGGAAGGTGAGAGTCTGAAGAAGTTTTATTCCTGTATCCATCCTGTCCACCCCATTCCTCCCCACCCCATTTTTTGTCGAAGTCCTCCTCTATTTTGTCCTTCAACTACATTGTTCCCCCTCTCTTGACTGTTCCTTTTATCTTGTTGCGACCTGATCCATTCACTGTTCTATAGCTGTTGCATGAACCTCGACTCTGTATAAAAAACAGACATAGGTTAGAAACCATTGTGCATGCTGATGGGCCAAATGGTCTCATTCTGTGTTGAAGTTCCTTGGAAGGAGGTCATCAATTATTGATTGTGGACCATGCTATCTGTCTATGCGTTAGTCTGTCTCCCATTTACGAAGGCCGTTTCCCGTGCTGAATTTGAAAAGCTCAACATTCACTTTTGAAATAGTAGAAAAAATATGCAAATATGCAAGCAGAAACAAAGCTTGTTAAACTATTATACATGCACATTGGCCCTAATGCCAAATATCATGTGTGGTCATACAAAAATGCACACATTAAAGCACACAGGACAGAATGCATCATCATACTATCAGCATTTGCAGAACAATGTGCAAAATATATTCCCCACTTCCCTCCTATCCCCTGGACTCCCCTCCCGCTCTCCTCCAGGAGATGAGCTGACAGACCATCCCGCGAGGGAGTAGATACAACAAATAACTCTTAACTGAAATAGTGACCATGAACAACTATGCCACACCTGCAGTTGCTGCAAAGATTGTGAACAACAGGGGGTGCCTGTCACACGTACATCCACCCGGCTTAGCTACTCACTGGCAGTTTGTAAGATCCCTAAATTGAAGCCGGGAAGAAATACTATATATCTGAATCAGGGAGTCAAAACACGTCTGTAGATTGATTGTTTTCCTCAAGGATTAGGCTGGAAGTCATATGGGATGACTGATGCTGAGATTAGCAGTGTCAGCTAGCACTGGTTTAAGCAGTGGATGTTCTGTGTATTTCACAGACTGCAACTGAGCTGGAATACATATTTATAACTTTTGACACACACACACACACACACACACACACACACACACACACACACACACACACACACACACACACACACACACACACACACACACACACACACACACACACACACACACACACACACACACACACACACACACACACACACACACACACACACACACACACACACACACACACACACACACACACACACACACACACACACACACACACACACACACACACACACACACACACACACACACACACACACACACACACACTATACACGCACATATATACGGACAAAGGTGGATACTTCCTGGGAGGGCTCTGTTCCACCTTCTGAAACCGGCATATAACAGCCCAATGAGGAAAGGCAATTCGTAAGTTGTAAACAAAGCTGCAATGGTTGTGACTGAATGAATATTCATAATTTATAAGAGAAGGCAGACAAAAAAATCAATTTAATTCTCAAAATATCATGTCAGTAAATAATAAAAACTCAAAGCTAACCAAAAAAAGTATTGATTGGTACAGATAAGCAACATGTTTTAGTGCATGTCAAAGTGTAGGAATGCATTTGATCCAGAGGATTTTGGATTTGCCAAAGCCATGCTAAGTCCCTGTGGAACATTGTATCCCTTTCCTTGAAACAGCATAAAGTTCAGAGAGACGGTGGATTACTTGTATCTGAGCTGGGAGCCATCTCGTAAAATACCATGGGATTATCAGCTGTGTAGCCTGAAAATTCATACCTGAGCTTCTGTCGTGGTTGAAGATACCTTTTACAACCTTACACCACAAGCCCTCTCCTCCACACGTACCGCAGCGATCTTCCTTTGCTGAAGAACCGACAATGCCATCACAGCCAACTATCTAGAAAATGGTGCAGATAATTCCGGGGTTAAAATGCAAACAAAAAGCATGATCGATCAAATTCCAATATCTAGAAGCAATCATTTTAGAACATTCCTAAATATGAATATTCTGAAAGGAAACGTATGCCCAGCATTTGAATTAAGATTTAAAAAAAAAGATCCTCAAATAAACAATGCCATAAACACCTTACAAGAAGTAACTTTTGACACGAAGAAAAAAAAGTTCTTACCTACTGGATCAGAAAATCAACAGGATGTTCATTGAGATATGCCAATCACCATGGTACATCAGGAGAGGCTGATATTTGGAGTCTTAACCCCCTCATCAGAGCAAAAGAGCTATTTTATCTGATTAAGCCTTAATGTCCGAAACATCAGCTTCTCCTTGCTTACCACGGTGGTTAAAATACCTTATAATACCACAATGTTCTGTTTATTTAATCAATTGTCCTTCCTGTTCATGTAGGAATATTGATGAGTTGATGAGTAAGAGCCTTATTGATGAGTAATTATTGATGAGCCTTATTGATGAGTAAGACTAGCTCTTTATTCCTACTAATTATACACTTGTATTTTGAAAAAAGAAAAGTTTGCATTTTGCATTTTTTGTGAGGATCCAACTCTGAGGACCTTTTCACAACATCCACTAGAAATTGATGGTTGTGTAAAAATTATGCCATGGCGATTGGGACTATCCAGCCGAGGCAGAGCGAAGTGAGATCGAAGCTGTTTATTCCTGATATATGTTGTGTAGTTGGCAATGAGACTGATCACCTGAGAGATTACAAACTCTCAAGAACAACTTAACCTAATCCTTTTTCATTGTTTGTAAAGGACAACTATCTGAGTGAAAATAATTACATCAGTGGGACTTTAGCAGCACAAATCCATGATCTTTCCATAAATTCTGTTTAGCGCAGGTTGTTACCTACAAGATGAAGCACAGCTCAGGAATGTCAATGCAAAGCTACTATTTAACTCTACCTGCATGCATTTATTTGTGTTAAAACGTTAAAAAGTGTTTTTGTCCAGTGCCTACAACAATATTGCGCCTTTTGTTTTGCAGAATGAAGAAAAATCATTTTCATCCTTGAGATGCAAACCTGACACAAGCCGTGGTAACAGACATCTGTTTTGGGGAAGGCACATGGTGTTCCATCCAAGATGGTCTTTGCCACCTGCACAGCTCCATCCTTGCTCCCATTGGTGCAGAATAAGGCACAAGGTCTGTCTGAAACCCACCAGACAGTCAGCATGTTTATTAAAGATCAACCTTCCAGACAGTAAACACGTTAATCGAAGATCAGCCATGCAGAAATGAAGCCCATTTATCATTCTCAGACAGCAGATAAAAGAGGCAGTCAGAGACTCCGATGTATATGAATGGGAGAAGGAGTGAAACAAAGGCCGTCTTGGGCCTCCCAGCTCAATGTCCCAAATTAATTTAAATGAATTTTACTTCATGAGTGCATATATTGAACATTTTATAATTCTCCAACTTATCCCCAGGAAATTGCCTGATCAAACAATCTTTACAGCTTTTTTCATTATCCTGGCATCCTGGCTCTTACAAAAACTTAGCAACAAAAGTTGAAGCTTGTATTCTCTATATTGCATGTTCACTAATGTTCATATTCAGCTTGAAAATAACTAGCACATTCAGCTGCATTCCCAACAAACAAACATGATGTCGTTAGAAGCCAAAGTTAAGTCGTAATGTGAAAAAACAACATGGCTGGCTGAAATGAGAATGCAAATTGCCAATGACACCAGTCTACAAATGATCACAGACAAATTTGCATTGGCAAAAAAGGCTTCGACAATGCATGTGATAAGCCTGGTGTCGGCTTAACGGTTATTGTGGCTGGCTTGAGATCTTGGGGTCTTGAGCCCCTGTCGACTGTCGTGCTGTTGAAATACCACCAGGTGGGTTGACTCAGCCTGTTATCCTTCCGAGGTCAGCAAAATGAGTACCAGGAAATAACACCAACAATGCATGTGATAATATCAGTGACCGCAATACAAGCACGATTCTTGTTTCCCATCGAATTAGACAATCCCGCTTTTGCAGTGCGATGTTGCGCATTCTTTGATTAGGGCAACCTTTAGTTGATGACGACGGTGAACAAAGAGGTAGACTTGGTGCCAACACTTCCAGTGGATGTCCTAATTATGCTCAAATAGATTTAAGTCGAGATAATCTAGGCTCGTCAATGTAAGCGATGTTGTACTCTTGAAGTGCAGAAATGTGCACAGTGTGGACAAGAGTTTTCATCTATAAAGACCAAGTTGAGACATCTCCATTGAGAATAATGCAGGCATAATGATCCCATCCCTATATCTGACACCAGACATAACACCCTCTTAGATGATGACATGATAGATTGTTCAGTCCACTTGAATGCCAGCCTGTATAATCAAGCTGTCTTTACCAAACAGATCATGCTCCCTGAAGGCAGAACCTTGTCTCCAAAATCACTCCCCACCATGTCTCCAACATCCAGCTCGTCTATTATATTGAAGTCTACAAAGGATTCAGACATATCAGTGAAAATAATATGCCACCAATGGTTGATTATTAGCCAGTTGTGATGTTGACACAAAATGCATGCACTGGTGTAGATGGCACTGTTAGAGGAATATGGAGCACTGCTCTTCTGGACCTCATACAAATGGCAAAAAGCCTGTTCCAAACTGTCTTGGTCAATAAAGCAATGATTGATTACTCTTTGCAGGTCATTTGAGAGAGAGATCGTGCTGTTGAAAAGCAGTTCCATTCTGCCAAGGGTGATAAGATAATGATCTTCTTGAAACCGTTGGACAATATGAACGAGGTATATCTCCATGAACTGTCGAGTCTGACGGTACTTTGATGGTCCCCAAGAAATTACTTAAACAGGGAAACTGGTGGTCTGAGTCATGAGCAAACTCATGTTACATTAAATTATGCACAGCCATACTTAAACTGACTTGAACCAAATGGCGGCCCAACCTACAATTATAATATGTGTATATAGACATGTAATCCCTGGTGTTGGGCTAGCGGTTAGGGTGCCGGCTTAGGATCCTAGGATCCTGGGTTCGAATCCCGGTCAATCGCTGAATTAACGCCAGGGGGGTTGACTCAGCCTGTCATCCTTCCGAGGTCGGCAAATTGAGTACCAGTTCACTGGTAATTCCCTGCTTGTCGTTAAAGGCGGCAAAAAGGGTTGGCGTCAGGAAGGGCATCCGGCCATAAAACATTGCTTCAAAAAGGGGACCGAAAAACAACAACAACCACAGTTCCCGAAAAAGGCCAACCCCCGCTTGCGGGGAAAAATGGCCTCTAAAGGTGGTTTTTTTTAAAGTTTTTTTTTTATATAGACATGTAGCAGATTTTGTGGGAGATGTGACTTGCACAGGAATTTCAAGGATTGCTCAGTCGATGTGAAGATTATCATAACATTATATGTTGCTTGTTCAATTTTATGATTGCTGCTTAGTTATTGTGAGGAGTGCATATGTAGGCATATATATATATATATGCCTATATACAGGGGGCTGCAAAAGTAGGTATACAGTAATGCAAAACAAAACGTGCGCACAAAACGTATTTTATTGATTATACAAGCATATCAATAATAAACATATTATACTGGTATTAAATAAGTATTAAATTAACTAGTACACAATAATAAATTAAATATAAGTATTAAATGAATCCTAGCACCACTATTATAATAATGGTAATACTGGTATAATCCTTACTGTATACCTACTTTTGCAGCCCCCTCTATATATGCCTATATATATATATATACCTATCTCTATATATAAAGGAGGTGTGTGTGTGTGTGTGTGTGTGTGTGTACACAGATTCGGAATCAGCATAAAATTCCGGTGGTTATAGGCTACTTTTTATTTTAATATCAATGGTTTAAAAAAACCGGGCCAGCTGCAATTCCATGGTGTAGTTTGTGGCGGCGCTATTGCCCCTTTCCGATCCCATGACGCATTGCGGTTCCGATTCGCGATAAGGTCGATGCGCTATCACCGAAACTTTTCCACCTTTTCCATACCTTGTAATCAGATTTACCTTATCGTCCATCGTAACCACATTACGCTTGGAAACACTAGCATTATCCTTCTTCGGACCCATGGCTAACACAGACACAGTAAAGGAATACTGTACGTCGCCTCCGTTTTGAATGAGAATCAGCGGTTGCGCGTACGTACAGTATACTGTACGTACATATTTATATATTTTTAATGTGCTTTTTATTGTATTTTAAATTGTTTTTTTTAGCTTCTTTTATTGTTAATTTATGTACTATTTTATTTATTTTAAATATATTTTTAAGGAAAACAAATGTTTTCACGTCCGTAGGAGTGACGTAATGTCGCACATAATGACGTTCGCTGCCCGGTCATGAAAGAAATTATGATTCTCTTGCCAAAGTGACATGAAGATCAGGCAGTAAACCTCCCAACTGAGTTTCTCAACAGTCGGGCTGTGGCCTCAAGTGGAATTGCAGCTACACTTGAAGGAGGAAGGACAGCTCTGGCTGTGGCCTCAAGTGGCTTTGCAGCTACACTTCTTGAAGGAGGAAGGACAGCACACTCAACTTTCAAACTGCCTTTGGATTTGACCAAGCAAGACACCCCAACCTGCAACATTAGCAAGAATTCAGCAAACGCCAAGATCCTTCAACAGTGCAAAATCATCATCTGGGATGAGGCTACTATGAACCACAAGCAGGCATTCGAAGCAGTGAACAGAACACTCCAAGATATTTGCAACAACAAGAAAATCATGGGTGGTGTGACAACTGTTCTGGCTGGAGACTTTCGTCAGACTCTCCCAGTCATCCAACGGGGCACAAGAGCAGATCAAGTCAAGGCCTGTATCAAGTCTTCTTATCTCCTCTGGCCACATGTGCAAAGACTTACCCTGAATACCAACATGAGAGTCCACCTTCTTGGTGACAACACTGCAGGGGCGTTCTCAAGCCAGCTTTTGAAAGTTGGCAATGGCCTATACCCTCAAGATGCATCAGAACAAATAATTCTACCATTTGGACAGTTTGTTGAAACAAAAGATGACTTGATCAAAAAGGTCTTTCCCAATATGGAGACCCAGTTCCAGGACTCATCATGGCTTGCCGAAAGAGCCATTTTGGCCCCCAAGAACAATGCTGTTCAAGAGATCAACAATTTGCTCCTCCACCAACTTCCCGGTCATGAAAGAAATTATGATTCTCTTGACAAAGTGACAGATGAAGATCAGGCAGTAAACTTCCCAACTGAGTTTCTCAACAGTCTTCAGCCTCAAGGACTCCCAACACACAGGTTGATTCTCAAGGTGGGAGCACCAATCATGCTTCTAAGGAATCTTGATCCACCAAAGCTGTGTAATGGAACACGATTGGCAATCCAGCAAATGATGCCGCATGTCCTAGAGGCAACCATCCTCTCAGGACAATACAGAGGAGAGAAAGTATTCATTCCAAGGATACCACTTATTCCACCTGACCTTCCATTCTCCTTCAAGAGGATTCAGTGCCCCATCAGGCTATGTTTTGCTATGTCCATCAACAGGGCCCAGGGGCAATCAATGAAGGTTGTAGGCCTGAACTTCACAGAACAAGTGTTTGCCCATGGCCAGCTGTACATGGGCTGCTCGAGGGTTGGAAAACCAAGAAATCTTAATGTCTTGCTTGGCACCAAGTAAGAAAACCAGAAATGTTGCAAACCCAGAGGTTTTGAGAAATTGAAAATTGGAAAAATAAAAAAACGTCATGTAGGAAATGGACTGTGATATTGCTCTAAAATATACATGTTCTTTTCATCATATATTTGTATTATTCTTATTCAACCCGGGCGAAGCTGGGTACCTCAGCTAGTATATATATATATACCTATGTATATATACCTTTATATATATACCTATATATACCTATATATACCTATATATATATATATATATATATATATATATATATCTATCTATAATTCCAGTAATCTCTGTCTGTACGTCTGTACGTCTGTACGTTTGTTTGTCTGTGACCGCTGTTTCTCGACAACCACGGGTCCGATATACTTTTAACTTGCCAGGTATATTGCTGGGGACCCGAGGATGTGCCTTTTCAAGGTTTCATATTAATCGGACAATTACTTACCGAGCTATGTCCAAAAAACGATTCAACCAATCAGAGAGCAGCGAACGATCGCGTGTGCCGAACGTGGAGGACATACTCTGCCTCGGATGGCACATTTGACAGCGTATTCATTTATTTCACGTTTGCAAACTATGTTGGCGTTAAACTATGTTTTAAAACTAATAAAACCGAATTTGCGATTCATTCGCTTTCCTGCGCGTTTGTGCACGCGATGGCGATTTCTTTACCAAACTCCGGAAGCCGTTCGCTTTGGACCAAACCATTGCATGTAAATAGAGGGGGGGGATTGTCACCGTACTCGCAAGCCGTTCGCTTTGGACCAAACCATTTCATGTAAATAGAGGGGGGGGGGGGATATAATTTTAGATATAGATATAGTACGGGCAATGCCCTAGTATCTATAATTCCAGTAATCTCTGTACGTTTGTACGTCTGTACGTTTGTCTGTGACCGCTGTTTCTCGACAACCACGGGTCCGATATACTTTTAACTTGCCAGGTATATTGCTGGGGACCCGAGGATGTGCCTTTTCAAGGTTTCATATTAATCGGACAATTACTTACCGAGCTATGTCCAAAAAACGATTCAACCAATCAGAGAGCAGCGAACTATCGCGTGTGCCGAACGTGGCGGACACACTCTGCCTCGGATGGCACATTTGAGAGCGTATTCATTTATTTCACGTTTGCAAACTATGTTGGCGTTAAACTATGTTTTAAAACTAATAAAAACGAATTTGCGATTCATTCGCTTTCCTGCGCGTTTGTGCACGCGATGGCGATTTCTTTACCAAACTCCGGAAGCCGTTCGCTTTGGACCAAACCATTTCATGTAAATAGAGGGGGGGGATTGTCACCGTACTCGCAAGCCGTTCGCTTTGGACCAAACCATTTCATGTAAATAGAGGGGGGGGATATAATTTTAGATATAGATATAGTACGGGCAATGCCCTAGTATATATATATATGTATATATATATATATATATATATATATATATATGCCCATATAGTATATATATATATATATATATATATATATATATATATATATATGCCTATATATATATATATATTCCTATATATATATATGCATATATATATGTATATATATTAGGTAGGGCTTAAGGATAAACCACAGTGTGTAATTGCCCTGTGATTTTTTTCCTTCGTTGTTATTGCATCAGAAAGGGCCGCCATTACAATAACTACAACGATTGCACTGTAAATGGACTCATTCGCTCACAACGCTGCCAGGGCTAACCAACATCCAGCACATTTGCCGATCAACACGCAAACACTGTCTCACGGCCTTCGACCTCAACCGAGCGTTCAGTGGCTTGGTTGACGCCCCAGCCTTCGTGACGTTTGGTGATTGGACAGAGAGTAAAGCGTGACGTCATCGTGGGAGATTCGAGAGCTGAAGGAGAAAGGGACACGTCTCGCCGTCTTGGTCTCTCTGTCGTCTGGTTCTGGCTACGACGGTTTGATTTGTGCTTCGGGTCGCTCGGCTGCGGCTGTTCTGGTTCGGTGTGCTGGTGCTGAGGAAGAGCAGTATTAGCCTTCGTCGCCGGTTTGACCGTGAGAAGAAGGTGGGGGCGGCCGTTTGTGGGGCTCTTGGTGCTTCAAACAGAGTGGGGAGCGAACGAGGAGCATCGCCCGGATTGCCTCATGTATGTGGCACTGCGGAGAGCTCACCATGGATATATATATATATATATATATATATATACACACATGTATACATATATATACACATGTATATATATATTGTTGCGAACATGGAATTTGGCCTCCATATCCGCTTGTAAATATTCCCCTATTTCTCCAATACTCCCCAACTTTCCCCAATCCCCCATTCCCTAGTCCCATTGCATGTAAATAACAATCAGTAGAGCCGACCTTCCCCTTATTCCCCCATTAAATGTCGTGCCCAGGTCCACCGCACCACACGTAGACAACTTTCGGACATCTTGCTAGTTATTCTTAGTCTATGTCAGTTAAGGCCTCGTTTCCATTAATTATGACTCTTCGTTGCACCAGAATGTGATTATATGGCATCAGTAGTGAGTTTAGGACCTTTCCCATACCTCCTTCCATCTTCCATACCTCCTTCCATCTTCTTCCCCAACAATTACAACAACAACAGAGGAGATGGCGGCGGCGCGGGGGAGGATGCGTCCTCACACCGGCTCGATTAGCGCCATTGACCACGCGCTCCACGGGGTTACCACGGAGGGGCTGGCTGTCAGCTCCTCCTCAAGGGCGGAGCCTGGTAACCCCCCGCACCCAATCAGAAGGGCGGACCGATTCCATCTGGGGCGGCGCTAGCGAGCCGAGGGCGTGTCACTCCCCGCCGGATATACGTGGCGACTGACCGGAAGTGAAAAGAGATGCGCCCCCAGCTGGAGAAAGAAGTACCTGCGCGCGCTGAGTCAGAGGCGCCCCGCCTGAGAAAGAACGTTGCCTGCGATCGCTGAGAGGAAGCGAACCCGCCTGGGAAAGAACGTTACCTCCGAGCGCTGTGACCTCCCCGCATCTTTGGACCGGACCGAACCGTGTGGATTCTGCTTTGAGCCAAGAGTGCACCTTGAGCCATCGACTGCCTGCCTTTCCTGCCATCAACCCCCGTGTGAGTCAGCCTTGTCCCGTTTACCTGTCGTCTGTTGGGGTCAATATAAGAGTGTGTCTAAGTGCCTGTCTTCCTGTGATATACCTCTAGCCCCTGTAATCTAACCTTTCCGTACGAATATAATTGAGAATCGAAACATTGGTGTCTGTCATTATAATCCAGCCGGGTGTCTTCTTTTCCTTTATTGATCCAGCGTAGCGCGGCTCCGTCAACGTCGAGTATAATCGTGTAATTTGTGCGGACACGACGGCCATTCCGCTCGGCCCACCTTAACATCAAAGTCGTGTCTGTAACAATTGGTGTCGAGGAGTGAGATTCGGACCCGGGACTAAATTAGTTAGGCCCAAATTTTGGGAGGGAAAATCGATTCGGAGCGCGTACTGCGCTCGACAAAATCGATCCGGAGCGCGGTCCCGCGGTTACTGCGCTCGACGAAATTATAACAGCAAAATTTGGATTTGTGTTACGAAACTCGAATTTGGAAAGTCGCGCTATGGCGGATCAAGACGGCTGGGGTCCGGTAGGGGAGAGTGAAGCAGGGTCGGTCCAGGACCAAATTGAGACACGTGAGGAGAGCGAAACAGCGAGGGTAGCAAGCACGCAAAATGGCGCCTCGCTGGTCACCGCGCCGGCGACCGTGGCAGCGCCCCCGGTGGATTGGAACTTGTTTTTTATACAAATGAAGGCCCTTATGGCCCAGAATAATGAAGAAATGGCAAACAGAATGGGGAACCGGATGGATGCTCAGGGTGAGCGATTGGAGGACCAAATGGGGGTAATGGGGAACCGGATGGATGCTCAGGGTGAGCGATTGGAGGACCAAATGGGGGTAATGGGGAACCGGATGGATGCTCAGGGTGAGCGATTGGAGGGCAAAATAGGGGTAATGAGGGACGAAGCGAGGGGTACCAGTGAGGGATTAGACAATAATTTTAAGGGATTAGACAATAATTTTAAGGGATTAGACATGAAATTTGGGAAATTAGACGATAGATTAGGGGAAATACAGGAGGGGTTAACGGGGGTAGAAAACAGAATGGCCGCTCAAGAGAATCAAATGGAAGGGATGCAAAAAGGGTTAGAGGGGTTAGAAAACAGTATGGAAGGCAAATTGAGGGACATGAGGGACCAAGCGGAAAGGGAAGTTAAACAAATGGGGCAGCAGATAGAGGGGGTCAGAATGGGGGTAGAAACCAAACTGGATGCTCACAGGGAGGAAATGGAGCAGATGAGGGTGGCATCTGGGCAGGAGATGCAAGTGATGGGAGAGGAGATCAGAAGAGGAGTGAGTGAGGAGGTCGGAGGAGTGCGCGAGGAGGTGAGGCACTGTAAGGAGCGCATGGAGAAGGAGGTGAGAAAGGGGACTGTAAAGTTACAAGGGGGCATAGAGGTCCTGACGCAGGAGGTGGAACAGCTGACGGAGGGACAAAAAGGACTAACGGAGCAGGTTCAAAGGAACACTGCGGTATTGGGAGGTTTAAAAGCGACACAAAACGACATAAAAAACGACTTGATAGCGACGAAGAGGGAATGTCAGATGGTTCGAGAGGGACTGACAACGAGGTTGGACGAGGTGGTAGAGGTAATGGAGACGAAGGACCGGCAGGTGAGGACGCACATGGAAACGGTCAAGGTAGCCTTGGAGGACGAGCTTGAGGAGACGTACCGGGGAATGAAGGAGGTGAAGCAGAAATTAGAAGAAGTGGAAGAAGGGGTGAGCGAAATTAAGAAGCGACGGAGAGAGGATAAGGAGATAAAAGAGGAGATAAAAGAATTGGTCCAAAGTCTGTGTTTGGATCGTGATGATGTGCTCATTAACCAGATGAGGGATTCGCAGGTGATGGAGGAGAAGCGAAGAGGAAGAGGACCCGGTGTAAGTGGTGACCAATATGGTCGTGCGTATGATGCGCCAGGGGATTTAATAAGCTTGGGGGTCGAGATGGACCCGGGTGTTCGTGAGAGGCCGTTGGTGAAGTGTGCGACAGGTCTGGTGTGCGAAAAAGGAGGTGTGCAAGAAAGTCCGACTCTGGGGTGTGTGAGGAAAAAGTGCGTGCCAAGGAGTGAGGGTGCTGGCGAAAGTGAGTCGGTCGTAGCGCGTGTGCGAGGGAGCACATGGAAGCGCGGTGTGGTGAGTGTTACAGAGGGTGTGACGGGAGAGTGTGCGCAAGAGTGTGCGCGAGAAAGGTGTGTAACGGACAGGTGCCTGAGGAAAGAGTGCGCTGTCAAAGGCAAGGAAGAATGCACACCTGTGGGGAGTGTTACAGAGGGTGTAACGCAAGAGTGTGCGCGAGAAAGGTGTGTGACGGACAGGTGTGTGACGGACAGGTGCACGAGGAAAGAGTGCGCTGTCAAGAGTAAGGGTGAGTGCGCTGTCAGGAATGGAGGTGAAAGTAGTGAGAGTGACATGGAGCGTGAGTTAGTTGTGACAGGTGAGCGAGGATGTACACCTGGGATGGAAGGATGCACACCTGGAATGGTAGAGCGTGAGTGGGAATGCACGCTGGAGTTGGTGGTGAGGCACGTGGTTGGGTGTGCGAATGAGAGCACACCTGTGATTGTCACAGAGGAGGTGACTGAGGAGGGGGCGTGAAGAGGTGTTTTGGTGAGGTGTGCGACCAACGAATGTGTGCCAAAGTGTTCGGTGGTCAGGTGTGTGACCAAGGCTGTGAGTGGAATGGGTGTACCGAGGTGTGTAAGGAAAGGTACGAGGAGCATGGAAACGGCTGGATGTGTGAGCAAGGAACGGGCTGCGGGGTGTAAGCGTCCAGGTGAAGCATCGACGTTAGACGGGTTAGAGGTTAGAGCGACTTATAGCCGAATCGGGCCCTCGGTGCGTGCTGGGCCTCGCTTTGAACGGCCGCGTCCGTGCTCCACTAGGCGGAGCGGTCAGCCCGATAGAAAGGGTCGTCATGGCGACCACTTTTTGGTGAGGCATTCCGGCAGGCCGAGATCGAGCCATGGGATGGCTCCGTGCCGAGATGGTGCGTGGGATCTCGGCCCGGGTAAACCTCCTTCCCTGCACCGAATGCGGGATGTATCCAGCCGCTGGCACAGAACAACCCGCATTCATGGCTTGGCTTTACGAAGCCGGGCTTTGGACGGGGATTGGCGCACCGAGAGGTATTAGTGAGTCGACTGGGTGATGAGGTTAGTGTTTTGGACCCAAAATTAGAGAAAAACAAAATTTGATGATTGGCAAGGGATTGGCAGTAGTGATTGGCAGATGATGGGCAGTGATTGGCAAATTTTTAATTTGTTGAAATTTGATGTGCAAAATTGGTAGTGAGAGACCCCCGATGTGGTGGGATGGCAAATCCACCATCCCTCACAGGTGGGGGCAAAGGAGCAATAGCTTATGGGGTGTATGGCAGTGAAAACTAGCCCGGGTGGGTTAGGATATTGTGTGTAGGGATCTAGAGAAGATGACCTTAGGTAACGTTAAGGTTAGTTAGTGACTGATACCTGTAGTGGGGACGCAGGTAGATTAGTGTGGATGATAATGACGTGGGAGCGCAATAGTTTAAAGGGACGACTGGGAAGCGCAAGTTTCAGAAGGGAGTAGTTAGCTGAGATGATGCCGTGTGTGTGAGGATGGAACAGGTGTGATTGCACAGGTGTGCAATTGGACAGGTGTGTGGAGCAGTGTATGAGTAGTGAGTGTGTGGATCAGCGCGAATGCGCTTGGGGAGAGAAGGGTGCAGGTGGCACCAGGTGTGAGAGCACAGGTGTGCAAGTACAGGTGTGTGGAGAGAGTTGGAGTAAGTGGTACGGAGTGGTGTGCATGGTGCGAAGGTGTGGATGGGGGAAGAGTGGACCCCCTTTCACGAGTACCCGGGGCGGGTAGTGTAAGTGTTAGGTAGAGGGTACAGGTAAATTGTGGTTGGATATTGGCACTTGTGGTGCGGTTGCAGAATGGTGTTGTGAATGGGTGCATTAGTGTTGTGGAAATGGCTGGGCGTGTAGCCTGTTAGTGCGTGTAGTTGGTTGGGCACTCCACCACTGTGAGGATGTCGGCCAGGTGAGGCCGCAGGTGGGCTCTGGGAGCCGGTAGAGTTGTGGATGGGGCCCGAGGATCCGGAGGACGGACCCGGGTAGCCCAGTGCCAGAGAGGGCACCGAGTGGGGAGAGTGCCAGAGGGCCTTCCCCAGGTAGTTAGGTTAGGGCAAGGAGCAGGTAAGCTCGGAGGCAACTGCAGTGGTGGAGGTGTGCAGGTGGGTAGACCCACTGGGAGAGGTACACGCCGCAGCCCAGAAATTGTGCGAGGGCACCGGGAGATGAATCGGGGGAGTGAGACCCCAAATTGAAGAGCACCACAGTTTGGCCAATGGGAATTGGTTTTTAGAACCCATAGTGTAAGAGGGCCAATGGTTTGGCCGGAGAAAGACCCCGGGTAGTGTAAAGTTGTTAGTCATTTAGGAAATAGTTAGGATTGATGAACCTGTCGCACCATACGCAGCCACTTACCTGAGGTGATGATGATGACTCCACACCTGTGTTTCCTTTGTTTTGTGCAGAAGTAAGGATTGCTGTGAGGATTTGTGAGACGCATCACGACGTGGATGAGACATTGGGGTGATTCCATCTCTCCCTCCCTAGGAGGGACTGATGATGAATTGGTAATGGCAAATTTTGATGTTCAGTTGGAGATGGCAAATTTTGATGAGAGTTGAGAATGGCAAATTTGATTGGTTAGGAGGGAGAGAAGACGAATTTGGTTTATGGGAGGAACGGGGAAGACAGTAGGGATGTTTGTTGATTTGTAAAGTAGATGTTTATGGGTAGTGTTGTGTTGTGTGGATACAGTAAGGGGTAAGGGAGGGGCCATGTAGGTTACCTGGTGGGGGGGGGGGGCGTACGATAGGAACGTACCTGTCTCACCTGGTTCCCATGTGCCCCCAGTGTGCATTACCTTATATTGCGTGCACTTTTGCGCCCTTACCACCTTACTCACTTGTTTCTTCTTTTGTCTCCCACCTCCGAGGATCTGGCTTTGGGGTAGAGAGAGAGGAGAGAGAGGTGCTGGCTACGCAGTTGTGGGCCTGCACTTTCGCTGTTCGCTGCCTGGATCGGTACACCATATGGACCGCAATGTTTGTGGCCACCCACAATGGACCGCAGTTCGTTTGCGGCCAAGCACCACCCGTTGATGGACCTATGGGTCAACGTGGCACCTATGCCATAAAGGTGAACCACTGTTAATTAACACCACTGAAGGCCACACGAAGAGCAAGAGACACCTGCAGGGTTAGGGGTTGTCGAATTTATTTTTATTCCAATGAACAATGGTGACTGCACCGATTGGTGGTGGGGTGGTGCTTTTGATGCTGGGATGGGGTGCTCTGCACGTTATTAAAGGCCGTCGGCCACAGAGCACTCGTGGGTTGGTGTATCGATGCTGGCAAGCGCGCTCTCTCTATGCATAACATCTGCATGTGTTCCTCCAAAAACAGGTCCTGGATCGTAGTGTAAATAGCAGCGTAGTCGTGTAAATAATGCTCCCTACCGGCTGTATGTTTAGTTTGCGAATTCTTTCCGGATTCGGTTATCCTGTGGGTGTGTTTCTGTGAGGAGAAGGGTGCAACGTCGCAGGGGGACATATTTACTCATTTGTGAATATCTGTAAAACTGTCGCACTCAGGGTAGAGTTAATAGTAGAGGGAACTACATTGCGTGCCACACTAAAGTAGGTAAAAATTTATCGGGTCGGGACGCCCCGAGGGTAGAGAAGGGTGCAATGTTGCGAATATGGAATTTGGCCTCCATATCCGCTTGTAAATATTCCCCTATTTCTCCAATACTCCCCAACTTTCCCCAATCCCCCATTCCCTAGTCCCATTGCATGTAAATAACAATCAGTAGAGCCGACCTTCCCCTTATTCCCCCATTAAATGTCGTGCCCAGGTCCACCGCACCACACGTAGACAACTTTCGGACATCTTGCTAGTTATTCTTAGTCTATGTCAGTTAAGGCCTCGTTTCCATTAATTATGACTCTTCGTTGCACCAGAATGTGATTATATGGCATCAGTAGTGAGTTTAGGACCTTTCCCATACCTCCTTCCATCTTCCATACCTCCTTCCATCTTCTTCCCCAACAATTACAACAACAACAGAGGAGATGGCGGCGGCGCGGGGGAGGATGCGTCCTCACACCGGCTCGATTAGCGCCATTGACCACGCGCTCCACGGGGTTACCACGGAGGGGCTGGCTGTCAGCTCCTCCTCAAGGGCGGAGCCTGGTAACCCCCCGCACCCAATCAGAAGGGCGGACCGATTCCATCTGGGGCGGCGCTAGCGAGCCGAGGGCGTGTCACTCCCCGCCGGATATACGTGGCGACTGACCGGAAGTGAAAAGAGATGCGCCCCCAGCTGGAGAAAGAAGTACCTGCGCGCGCTGAGTCAGAGGCGCCCCGCCTGAGAAAGAACGTTGCCTGCGATCGCTGAGAGGAAGCGAACCCGCCTGGGAAAGAACGTTACCTCCGAGCGCTGTGACCTCCCCGCATCTTTGGACCGGACCGAACCGTGTGGATTCTGCTTTGAGCCAAGAGTGCACCTTGAGCCATCGACTGCCTGCCTTTCCTGCCATCAACCCCCGTGTGAGTCAGCCTTGTCCCGTTTACCTGTCGTCTGTTGGGGTCAATATAAGAGTGTGTCTAAGTGCCTGTCTTCCTGTGATATACCTCTAGCCCCTGTAATCTAACCTTTCCGTACGAATATAATTGAGAATCGAAACATTGGTGTCTGTCATTATAATCCAGCCGGGTGTCTTCTTTTCCTTTATTGATCCAGCGTAGCGCGGCTCCGTCAACGTCGAGTATAATCGGGTAATTTGTGCGGACACGACGGCCATTCCGCTCGGCCCACCTTAACATCAAAGTCGTGTCTGTAACAATTTATACACATGTATATATATATATACACATGTATATATATATATACACATGTATATATATATATACACGTATATATTGTTGCGGATTTGGAGTATGGCACTCCCATTACCAAGGGGGGGGGGGGGGTTAGTCCCCTTATCTTTTAAGCTGGCCGTCTCCGATCCTGGAAGCTATAATGTCACTTCCGGTCGGTATTAGCCAGGGTGATTGGTCAATGGAGTCCCAAATACCTGCTTACTAACCCGACCGTAAGTGAGGAGATAACCCCCACCCGGGCCGCAGCGTTAATGGATACACCGAGTGAAGTGAGCTGCGACTCGGGCCGTTAACAATAGACTAACCCGATTCCGAGCGATTGGCCAAATCGTGCCACCGTTACTCAATTGAGGAAATCACGAAAGCGATCGGATGAGAGGAAACCAAAGTAAAGGGAGAACAAATATTTATTGACTACGTACAAAAACCGAAGAGGAAACGAAAGAAGGGCATGTCCAAGGGAAGAAGAAGAAGCAGCAGACACAGGGCAATCTTATACACTCTTAATTATCACGCCCAGGACAACACAAACGGACTTGCACAAAAGGGGAATGGCAGGAAGGAAGAGAAGGTCCAGGCAGATGGCAGGGGAGGAAGGTCCAGGCAGATGGCTCAGGCGACGAGGTCCGGCTCCAAGTTCACGCTCCACTCCGGTCCACGCTTTGGTTCGTGGCGAAACCCGGCAGACAATGCGGTTCGTATTGTCGTGGTAGCGGACCGACTCTCTCACCGTCTCTTTGCTCTAGTCACAGCTCCAGCTCTGCCACGCTCTCTCTCCTCCCTCTCTCTCTCTTGAAGTAGTCCACCGCGGCGCTTATATTACGCGCCTTGCAAATCAAACGGGTGCGCTGAAGGAGAAAGGGATCCGCCTACCGGTGAACACGCCTTGGCCCTGATTGGTTGCGAGGGTTCACTGGCTCCTCCCTTCGTGACACGTTGATGGGGCCACGCCTCCGTTCCTGGCGCTCCTCCCCCTTCTTCTCCAACTCGGCCGCGTGGTTAATGGCGTTTGGAGCCAGCGCTGCGGCTGGCAGAGACGCGCAATGCACTTTGGAGGGAGGCTACGCCGCAAAATGAATATGATTGAAAAGGGGCCTAGGTTATTTGATTAATGCAACGCAGAGTCAAACTATTGGAAACAGAGCCTTACCTGAAACACCTACTAATGAAATAACTGAAGAAGGTTCCTATGGTGTCCTACGTGTTGCAAAATGGACTAGCTAGGGTGCGACCTTTGACCTTTGGAAGATGGGGATATTTACAGGGAATTATTTACAAGGCTTATTATTTTACAAAGTGAAGGTTCTAAAAACTGTAACTATATATATATATATATATATATATATATATATATATATATATATATATATATATATATATATATATATATATATATATATATATATATATATATACACACACACACACACACACATACACACACATGTACACACCACTGAGTGCTGAGCTGTTGTTACTCGACGTTTCCACTTCATAGCAAGAACACGTAGTTGACTGGGGCAGCTCTTGCAGAGCAGAAATTTGACGAACTGACTTGTTGAAAATATGGCATCCTCTGACGGTGCCACGTTGAAAGTACTGAGCTCTTCAGTACGGCCCATTCTACTGCCAATGTTTGTCTATGGAGATTGCATTTGTTACGTGCTCCTCCCCAACCCCCTGGTCACGGTGTACCTCCGAGCCCCGAGAGGAGTCACGGCAGAAAAATGTGTTATTCTGTTTGTCAAAGATCACTGGTGAAGCCACACTAATTGTTACCAACAAACAAATATTGTATTAAGATCACACAAGAATAACAGTACAACAATAATAGTAATCAAAAGTACAATCAATATATATCCTATGATGGTACCGTCAGTTTCGTAACATATAACTCACTGTGCTCCAAGTGAGTGAACCAAGAACATTCCCAATGTCTTTCCCTGCTTCAAACCAAAGTTGATTCCGGTTTCAAGCCGAAGTCGATCCCGGCTTCAAGCCAAAGTCGATCCGCTCCAGCGATCATCAGAACGATGTCTAATCGAGACCAGAATCCCGTTCGGATGACGGTCACAGCCACACGGCCAAAGCTGCACCAAGGCGCCCTCAAGGCGACTGGGAAATCCAAAGGCGCCCTCCAGGCGACTGGGAAATCACACCCTCAGGTATGGACGTTTCACGGCTCAGTCGGCGAACCTCAGATTTCCCTTCAAAAGCCGCGTTGCACACACACACACCAGATAAACGTCTGAATGCGGTGAGAACGGCTGAAGCGAAGCAAAGAAACCTTGCTCAACGCATAAGGCGCGCGAGTCAAAATGGCCGACGGCTCGTACTCGAGACGTAACGGCCCGACGATGATTCTCTTCAGAATCGACCGCTAAACCTGACACGCAGGTTGATCTGTCACAGCGATAACAACTCTGTTGCAGGAATCCCTTTCCTGGGAAACCCAAAGTTCACTCGTGTCTCTTGCTCGCCAACATTCGCTCCAGACCGCAAAGCAATTATCCTTCTTCTCTGACTCACTCGCTCCGCCTTCTTTTCTTTTATCTTCCTCTTCATCGTCGTCCGGTTCCCGATCCGGTTTTCGGTTTCTTTTAACTCTAACTTTTTCATCTTTTGAAAACTTCATAAATAATAAACCTTTTGAAAACAATAATAGTACATGGAATCAAAAATGCTTACAGCTGGATGAAAACCACAGCAATGGAAGTGACGAATCCGTAACACTTCCCCCCCTCAAGAAAGAAAGTTTGAACATAGTGCAAACTTTATTTGCAGGCAAAAACTCTTTTAACAAATAAAAGTAAAACTCACACCCAAATTACCAATTCACGTGAGCAACAATAATTAATATTTCCCAAAAATAAAGCAACAAAACTTCCAAACAACCTACAGAAAGTTCGTTCCCTCTGGACAAAGCATCAGCAACGACATTGTCCCTGCCCTTTACATGCTCAATTCCCAAGTTGAACTCATGCAAAGCCAAACTCCATCTCATCAACCTCTGGTTTTTATTTTTCATTTTTTTCAAATGAAGGTTAAGGGTTGTGATTAAAAATCCAAAGCAAAGCAAATCTACAGCACTTTTTGAAGGAGGCCGAGCTGAGAGCCATGTTTCATGGTAGTTGGTGAGGCCTGGAAGTATTCGCTGTGTGGACGCATTTAAGAATGTTGAGTTCACAGGTTAATCCAGGTAGAAATCTTGACTCTGCTACTCCGCAGCATTCAGTGCTTCAAACTCTTCCTAACTTTCATAATAATCACGGTTGGAGCGCTTGTCGCTGTAGTCACGTGAATAGCGGTCTCCTTCTCGGCCACTACCCTGATAATCATCCCTTCGGGAGCTGCCGTAACTCTGGGAGCCTCCATAGTAATCTCGACTGGGGCCACCACCAAAACTACTACTCCCACCCCGGGAGCCATAGCCACCCCTGAAACTACCTCCACGTTTTCCTCCTCTGTAGCCCCCTCGACGCCCATGGCCTGCCTTCTCTACTGTTATGGTCCGACCATCCAAATCCTTGCCATTCAAATCCTTTTCCGCATCTTTGGCGTCCTTTGTGTTTTCAAATGTGACAAAGCCAAGCCCTCTCGACTTTTGCGTCTCCCTGTCTTTTATCAGCCGCACTTCCAAGAGTGGTCCATATTTGCCAAAGATAGAGTCCAGAACATCTTCACTTGTGTCAAAGTTCAGTCCACCTACAAAGAGCTTGTCAACATTGCCTCCATCCATGATTTGTGTGTGCTGACACTTAGTTTCAGGGTATTTGACAAGACGTGACTGTGCAAAGCATGACGTCAGTACCTTCTCCTTCTCTTCAGAGCGCTTCCTACCCATAGCACGAGTCGTGGCACAGGATGGAAAGATACCCGGAATCTTCTGCTCTAACTGTGCGGTGTTATTCTCCATACTAGGCTTTTCAACAAACATCGGATTACCAGAAACTCGACCACCGGCCAAATCATTTCCGATCACAAAATAGATTCCCTCGACAGGAAGAGTGGCTTGTAAACCTACGGTGACCGGTCCTGACACCAAATCAGACTTTAAATGGATGACATGAAGTGGAGCTTTAACATAGCCACCAACCCCCTGTAAAAGAACACTAACACCAGTTGCCGTCTTCTCTGACAATGGCAAAATGTCCTCAAGCATCAAAGATCGATGTGCTCCTGTGTCCCTCAATACCCTAACCGGTCTCTGGTTCGTTAAGTCTCCATCCAGTGACACAAACCCCTCTGAAATAAAACGTTTGTAACCCTCTTGAACAAGGTCGTTCTGTGATGCCGTAACTTTGGCATGGGAACCTTCACAAGGCATTGTCCTCCAAGGACGATTTCTCGCATTTGCCAATGCATTCGGAGTTGTACTAGTCTGACTCCGCTCGTGATTTTTCCTTTTCAGGGCATAACATTGGGACATCAAATGCCCAGGTTTTTTGCAAAAAGGGCAAGTAGGCCCAGAGAAAAAACTCGTGGTCTGCCTCGGGCCCCCTGGAAGATAAGTCTGTCTTGTAACTGTAGTCTTCTGATCCCTAAAAGTCACGGTATCAGATTTGTCCTCAGTCATCTCTAGGCTGCCTCCATGAATATTTGTTCTCTGAACCTGATTTACCATAACTCCCCTGGCTAACTCGAGGTGGGAAGTTAGGTTTGTGGAACCCTATCCTGTGTGTCAACGCATAGTCATCTGCCACGGTTGCTGCTTCATACAACTCTGGTACTTTCTTTTCATCCATATGTACTTTAATGTCCGCGTGGACACACTGTTTGAAATCCTCCACCAAGATCAATTGTCGCAACAGTTAGAAGTCTTTCCCAATCCCCTTCGAATCACACCACCGATCAAACATGGTTTCCTTCATTCTGGCAAACTCCACATGGGTCTCA
Source organism: Myxine glutinosa (assembly GCF_964187855.1). Taxonomy (NCBI): domain Eukaryota; kingdom Metazoa; phylum Chordata; class Myxini; order Myxiniformes; family Myxinidae; genus Myxine; species Myxine glutinosa. Next base: position 221,816,469 of record NC_136262.1, on the reverse strand, counting down.
CTCTCCCTCTTCCTGGCATTCCTGAATTTTTGCCGGTAAGCTTCAGGGACCAATTCATAGGCTTTGAGAATGGTTTTCTTCACTATCTCATAAATCTGCACATTGGTCAATCGGTAAAGCCGAATAGATATCTTGAGCTTTACCCACAAAAACACTTTGCACTAACATAGTCCAGGACCCCACAGGCCATTTTAGCATTTGAGCCACTTTCTCAAAGTGTAAAAAAAACTTGGCTACCTCCTTTTCATTGAAGGGTGGAACCAGCCTCACATGCCGACCAACATCCCAAGTGTTCTGACTAGTTGTCGAACTAGCCGGCATGGATACGACTTCTCTCCGTTCTCCCATTAATTCCAGCTCCTTGAGTTTAAGCTCCTTCTGATACTCCATGTCACGTTCCTTTAACTCCCTTTCGGCTCTCCTTTCCTCTGTTCTTCTCTCCTCCAGTTCTCGTTCCTGTGCTACTCTTCTTTCCGCAAGTTCCCTTTCAGCTCTCCTTTCCTCTGCTCTTCTTTCCTCGGCTTTCCATTGCAACTCTTTTAACCTTTCCTGGCTCTGCAGTTGCATCTCCATTTTCCGGAGCTCCACATTTTCTTTTTCCTCAGATAACCAATCCAAGGCTACCTCTGTCCATGTTCCCTGTCCCACCAGAGATTCTACCACCAATGTCTGCATCTCTGCTTTCTTCATATGAGCTCGGACCTCCAAGTTAAAATGTTTGGCCAATATCAAGAGTTCTGATCTTTTTAACGCTAGGAACTGTGCCTCATTAGGGGACGCCGCAAACTTTTCTGCGTCAAACACCATGGTGACTATCAGTTAGCACCTGTTAACCTTCACACAAAAATTTCAATTTCAAATTTTTTTTATTTTTTAAATTTGGGAATGTTAGAAAAATTCCAAAATTGGGAATTTTGGGAATGTTAGGGAATTCTATCCCGGTCGAATTTTTTGTCAGCAAAGACGAGCCCCCAATTTCAATTTGGGTGAATCCCAGACGAACCCCCAATTTCTATTCTATGATTATTCTATTCTAGGATGTCCAATATTTCAATTCCAATTTCTATTCGATCCCGGACGAGCATCCCAATTTCTGTTACGTGCTCCTCCCCAACCCCCTGGTCACGGTGTACCTCCGAGCCCCGAGAGGAGTCACGGCAGAAAAATGTGTTATTCTGTATGTCAAAGATCACTGGTGAAGCCACACCAATTGTTACCAACAAACAATTATTGTATTAAGATCACACAAGAATAACAGTACAACAATAATACTAATCAAAAGTACAATACAAAACAAACACACATAACAAAACACACACACAAACACAAAAAAGAAAAGAAAAAAAGTACAAAACGGTTCAAAATAATCCTGTAAGCAATGCTGGATTATAACTCAAGTGTTTCGAAAATCAGGAACAATCATTACATTTAACTAAAAGTTAAACTTGTAAACAATTAAATTGTAAATTAAATTAAAACTGTAAATATATTAAAGCAAAATTTTTTAAGATAAAATAAAATAAAATTGCCATAATATCAAGATCATCACATGTGGCCCTATGCGGTAAAGGGGAAATGCGGGAAGGTGGGGGGTTATAGGGAGGGGGGGGGGGGTTGGGAGAGGGGTGGTTTGGAGGGAGGGGGGGAGGGGGCAAATTGTCCGAATAAAAACCTTGTGTGACATATTATGTGGACTCGTTGTTCAAAGTACGGAATGCCTGCTTCGTTTACACAAGAGTGGGTCAAACACTACCGGTTTGGATATTTGGATAATATTGATTTGGATATTCAGACTCATACTTTTCCTCGTTTGTTTATAACTTTATCTTTTTGTGCACATCTCCACGCCATGTCAGTGTAGTTAAAAAGAGTTTTTTTCACTCTTTAGTAGACGGCTCTTCGAATTGGGTCTAAGTATAAGTTATTTAGTTACGTCAACAATAATTGTTTTTCGTGTTATTAATTTTGTCTGCAAAAGAAGACTTTATCAGGCGGATCTTGAAACGCTGTTTGAAACAAACGCTTGAACGCTTTATGGGTCAAACGCTTGAAACGCCTACTCTCCTTTGAATATCATAGGGAATTGCTCTTACGCCCTCTCAATACTGGTAAATGCCTTCATGTATGAAATGGGTCGATACTCAAATCATTCATGCAAGACATTTAATCGAAGATACACAGGTTTGCAAATACAGTTTCTGCAGTGAATGGCAATGCAGTGCAAGACAGTGACGTCACATGGTATAACAAAAGCTGACAGTGTTGTGGTGCTGGGCACACACGTTAAACAAAGGTAGGCCACAACGCTTTGGGTTAACTCGAGCTCTTTATTGCTTGCTCACTCGTCAGCACTGCCGTGCTCTGGACTGCGAGCCCGCGTGTATATCCGGAGGCCACGCCTCACCTGGGGCGTGGCCGATGCCCACTGGTGCTCGGAATTATGTCACTGCGCCAGCGAGTCATCGTGTCTGCCACACGCGCCCCCCCAGAATTCCCGCGCACCTGAAGGGTCTGTTTGCGGGGCAAACGGATGACCCGGCCGAAGTGCCCTCTGGCGGCTGGTGGCGTCTGGGATGCCTGGATGCCATCTGGGATGCCTTTGGCGGCATCTGGGATGGGTGCAGGGCAGGG